>NC_088223.1:12370547-12603047 GCF_036934945.1 Oncorhynchus masou masou
TTAGACTACTACTGTACTACTACTATTAGACTACTAATGCATTACTACTATTAGACTACTACTGTACTACTACTATTAGACTACTACTGCATTACTACTATTAGACTACTACTGCATTACTACTATTAGACTACTACTGTACTACTACTATTAGACTACTACTGCATTACTACTATTAGACTACTACTGTACTACTACTATTAGACTACTACTGCATTACTACTATTAGACTACTACTGTACTACTACTATTAGACTACTACTGCATTACTACTATTAGACTACTACTGCATTACTACTATTAGACTACTACTGCATTACTACTATTAGACTACTACTGTACTACTACTATTAGACTACTACTGCATTACTACTATTAGACTACTACTGTACTACTACTATTAGACTACTACTACATTACTACTATTAGACTACTACTGCATTACTACTATTAGACTACTACTGTACTACTACTATTAGACTACTACTGCATTACTACTATTAGACTACTACTGTACTACTACTATTAGACTACTACTGCATTACTACTATTAGACTACTACTGCATTACTACTATTAGACTACTACTGCATTACTACTATTAGACTACTACTGCATTACTACTATTAGACTACTACTGCATTACTACTATTAGACTACTACTGCATTACTACTATTAGACTACTACTGCATTACTACTATTAGACTACTACTGTACTACTACTATTAGACTACTACTGCATTACTACTATTAGACTACTACTGCATTACTACTATTAGACTACTACTGCATTACTACTATTAGACTACTACTGTACTACTACTATTAGACTACTACTGTACTACTACTATTAGACTACTACTGCATTACTACTATTAGACTACTACTACATTACTACTATTAGACTACTACTGCATTACTACTACTGCATTACTACTATTAGACTACTACTGCATTACTACTATTAGACTACTACTGTACTACTACTATTAGACTACTACTGCATTACTACTATTAGACTACTACTGCATTACTACTATTAGACTACTACTGTACTACTACTATTAGACTACTACTGCATTACTACTATTAGACTACTACTGCATTACTACTATTAGACTACTACTGCATTACTACTGACTTAAATGTAAATGTATTAGACTACTACTGCATTACTACTATTAGACTACTACTACATTACTACTATTAGACTACTACTGCATTACTACTATTAGACTACTACTGCATTACTACTATTAGACTACTACTGCATTACTACTATTAGACTACTACTGTACTACTACTATTAGACTACTACTGCATTACTACTATTAGACTACTACTGCAGTACTACTATTAGACTACTACTGCATTACTACTATTAGACTACTACTGCATTACTACTATTAGACTACTACTGCACTACTACTACTACTACTACTACTACTACTACTGCTACTACTACAGCACTACTACTACTACTACAACTACTGCACTACTACTACTATTACTACTACTACTACTACTACTGCACTACTACTACTACACTACTACTACTACTACTACTACTACAGCACTACTACTATTAGACTACTACTGCACTACTACTACTCCTACTACTACTGCTGCTACCACTACTGCTGCTACCACTACTACTTCTACTGCACTATTGCTACTACTGTACTACTACTACTACTGCACTACTACTACTACTACTACTGCACTACTACTACTACTGCACTATTACTACTACTGCACTACTACTACTACACTACTACTACTACTGCACTACTACTACTACTTCTACACGACTACTATTAGACTACTACTGCACTACTACTACTACTACAGCACAACTACTACGACACTACTACTATTATTCTACTACTGCACTACTCCTACTACTGCACTACTACTACTACTACTACAATACTGCACTACTCCTACTACTGCACCACTACTGCACTACTACTACTACTGCACTACTACTACTGCACTACTAGGACTACCACTACTACCACTACTAATACTGCACTACCACTACTACTACAACTATTACTACTACTACTAATACTACTAATACTACTGAACTACTGCTACTATTATTCTACTACTGCACTACGACTAGTACTACTGCACTATGACAACTATTACTCCTACTAATACTACTACTGCACTACTACTACTGCTACTGCACTATTACTACTACGACTACTACTACTGCACTACCACTAGTACTACTGCACTATGACAACTATTACTCCTACTAATACTACTACTGCACTACTACTACTGCTACTGCACTATTACTACTATGACTACTACTACTGCACTACTACTACTACTACTGCACTACTACTACCACCACTACTACTATTAGACTACTACTACTGCACTACTACTACTACCTCTATACTATTACTACTACTACTACTGCTACCACTACTGCTACTACTACTGCACTACTACACTACACTACTACTACTACACTACTACTATACTGCACTACTACTACTTCTACTACTACTACTACTACTACAATACTGCACTACTACTATACTACACTACTACAATACTGCACTACTACTACACTACTACTATAGTACACTACTACTACTACACCCCACACTACAGTACTACTACTACTACTACCACACTACTGCACTACACTACACTACTGCACTACTACTACTACTAGTAGTCTACTATAGTACTATTATTAGGGTTAAGGGAAGTGTTCTAGTGCATAGGGGATAAGGGAAGTGTTCTAGTGCATAGGGGATGAGGGAAGTGTTCTAGTGCATAGGGGCTTAGGGAAGTGTTCTAGTGCAAAGGGGCTAAGGGAAGTGCCCTAGTGCATAGGGGATAAGAGAAGTGCCCTAGTGCGTAGGGGCTAATGGAAGTGCCCTAGTGCATAGGGGATAAGGCAAGTGCCCTAGTGCATAGGGGATAAGGGAAGTGCCCTAGTGCATAGGGGATAAGGGAAGTGTTCTCGTGCATAGGGGATAAGGGAAGTGCCATAGTCCATAGGGGATACCCTAGTGCATAGGGGATAAGGGAGGAGTTCTAGTGCATAGGGGATAAGGGAAGTGCCCTAGTGCATAGGGGATAAGGGAAGTGTTCTAGTGCATAGGGGCTAAGGGAAGTGTTCTAGTGCATAGGGGATAAGGAAAGTGCCCTAGTGCATAGGGGCTAAGGGAAGTGTTCTAGTGCATAGGGGATAAGGTAAGTGTTCTAGTGCTTAGGGGATAAGGGAAGTGTTCTAGTGCATAGGGGATAAGGGAAGTGCTCTAATGCATAGGTGTTAAGGGAAGTGTTCTAATGCATAGGGGTTAAGGGAAGTGTTCTAGTGCATAGGGGCTAAGGGAAGTGCCCTATTGCATAGGGGATAAGGGAAGTGCCCTAGTGCGTAGGGGCTAATGGAAGTGCCCTAGTGCATAGGGGATAAGGCAAGTGCTCTAGTGCATAGGGGATAAGGGAAGTGCCCTAGTGCATAGGGGATAAGGGAAGTGTTCTCGTGCAGAGGGGATAAGGGAAGTGTTCTAGTGCATAGGGGATACCCTAGTGCATAGGGGATAAGGGAGGAGTTCTAGTGCATAGGGGATAAGGGAAGTGCCCTAGTGCATAGGGGCTAAGGGAAGTGTTCTAGTGCATAGGGGATAAGGGAAGTGTTCTAGTGCATAGGGGATAAGGGAAGTGTTCTAGTGCTTAGGGGATAAGGGAAGTGTTCTAGTGCATAGGGGATAAGGGAAGTGCCCTAGTGCATAGGGGATAAGGGAAGTGTTCTAGTGCATAGGGGCTAAGGGAAGTGTTCTAGTGCATAGGGGATAAGGGAAGTGTTCTAGTGCATAGGGGCTAAGGGAAGTGCCCTAGTGCATAGGGGCTAAGGGAAGTGCCCTAGTGCGTAGGGGATAAGGGAAGTGCCCTAGTGCGTAGGGGATAAGGGAAGTGCCCTAGTGCGTAGGGGATAAGGGAAGTGCCCTAGTGCGTAGGGGATAAGGGAAGTGCCCTAGTGCATAGGGGATAAGGGAAGTGCCCTAGTGCATAGGGGCTAAGGGAAGTGCCCTAGTGCGTAGGGGATAAGGGAAGTGCCCTAGTGCGTAGGGGATAAGGGAAGTGCCCTAGTGCGTAGGGGATAAGGGAAGTGCCCTAGTGCATAGGGGATAAGGGAAGTGCCCTAGTGCATAGGGGCTAAGGGAAGTGCCCTAGTGCGTAGGGGATAAGGGAAGTGCCCTAGTGCGTAGGGGATAAGGGAAGTGCCCTAGTGCGTAGGGGATAAGGGAAGTGCCCTAGTGCGTAGGGGATAAGGGAAGTGCCCTAGTGCGTAGGGGATAAGGGAACTGTTTATTACATTGAGTTTGTTTCTGGATGGAGTCTACATCCACCCTCTGATCTCTGCAGACACAGTCAGGGGTTAACTACTGAACCTCTGAGTTGTGGAATGTCAGTCAGGAGGTGAATATCACGGGTTGACACATATAATTTTCAACAGAGTCATGAATGGACACAGCAACAGAGAGGGGTGTGGGGGAGAGAGACAGAGAAAGGAACACCCATTGAGAAAGAGAGATACTGTATATTATCCAAAATAAAGTCAGAGATGATTTCATTTAGTGCTTGTGTGCTTTTATTGGGTCATGGACTCTACAACGTGTCGTAAGCATTCCACAGGGATGACTTCAATGCTTCCCATAATTGTGTCAAGTTGGCTGGATGTCCTTTGGGTGGTGGACCATTCTTGACACATACGGGAAACTGTTGAGCATGAAAAACCCAGCAGCGTTGCAGTTATTGACACAGACCGGTGCGCCTGGCACCTACTACCATACCCTGTTCAAAGGCACTTAAATATTTTGTCTTGTCCGTTCCCCCTCTAAACGGCACACATACAGAATCCATGTCTCAATTGTCTCAGAGTTTAAACATCCTTCTTTAACCTGTCTCCTCCCCTTCATCTACACTGATTGAAGTGGATCATAGTTTTCACCTGGATTCACCTGGTCAGTGTCACGTTCTGACCTTAGTTCCTTTGTTTTGTCTTTGTTTTAGTATGGTCAGGGCGTGAGTTGGGGTGGGCAGTCTATGTTTGTTTTAGTATGGTCAGGGCGTGAGTTGGGGTGGGCAGTCTATGTTTGTTTTAGTATGGTCAAGGCGTGAGTTGGGGTGGGCAGTCTATGTTGGTTTTAGTATGGTCAGGGCGTGAGTTGGGGTGGGCAGTCTATGTTGGTTTTTCTATGTTGGTTTCTATGTTTCGGCCTAGTATGGTTCTCAATCAGAGGCAGGTGTCGTTAGTTGTCTCTGATTGAGAATCATACTAAGGTAGCCTGGTTTCACTTGTGTTTCGTGGGTGTTTATTTTCTGTTCTGTGTTTTGTTGCACCGTTCAGTTCGTTTGTCGTGTATTGTTTTTGTTTCAGTATTCATTCTTTATTAAATTACAATGAATAATTACCACGCTGCACCTTGGTCCTCTCCTTCTCCCGATGACAACCGTTACAGTCAGTCTATGTCATGGAATGAGCAACAGGACTTACCACAGCGTTCAACACCATAGTGCCTTCCAAGCTCATCACCCTGAGGGGCCCCCGTGTTGAGGGTCAGTGTGGTGGATGTGTTGTTGCTTACCCTCACCACCGTCAGGATGTTCAGTCCCAGGATCCTTAGCTAAATGATGAGCTTGGAGGGCACTATGGTGTTGAACACTGTGGTAAGTCCCGTTGTTCTAAGTTTGTTATCTGTCAGTAGTGTTAGTGTCTACTTGAGGGGCTGAATCACGAGGTTAAGTGAAAACCTTACACACACGCATGCACACACACACACACACACACACACACACACACACACACACACACACACACACACACACACGCATGCACACACACACGCACAAATAAAACGCACACATACACACATAGCCCCTCTGACATGTCCCTCTCTTCCTCAGAGTTCCATGGAGCAGACGTAGACAGAGGGGAGGAAGAAATGTGTCAACCTGTGATATTCACCTCCTGACTGACATTCCACAACTCAGAGGTTCTGTGCTCAGTAGTTAACCCCTGACTGTGTCTGCAGAGATCAAGGGGAGATGTAGGCTGGGTGTAGATTTCAGCGCGCACACGGGTGCACACTAGTAACATTTATAAACTCTGGATCGCTGACACTATGTCTTGGCCAATAAGAGCCTTTAAGCCACCAGGCCTCCATTACCATACTCCTTCTTTATGGGCGGGGCTTAGGGGACCTGGGCCTCCCTACCGTACCTCCTTGCCATCTCAATAAAAATATTGACGTATTGATTATTTATTTGACCGAGACACGCGCTGACAGAAACCTGCATCAATGGCAGATAAAAAGCCTCAGAGAGAAATTACCTCTGTGTTATTATATGTAGCCAGGGCTTGACTTGGGCAGGAGGTCACCAGGGCTTGTCTTGGGAAGGAGGTCACCAGGGCTTGACTTGGGCAGGAGGTCACCAGGGCTTGACTTGGGCAAGAGGTCACCAGGGCTTGACTTGGGCAAGAGGTCACCAGGGCTTGACTTGGGCAAGAGGTCACCAGGGCTTGACTTGGGCAAGAGGTCACCAGGGCTTGACTTGGGCAGGAGGTCACCAGGGCTTGACTTGGGCAAGAGGTCACCAGGGCTTGACTTGGGCAAGAGGTCACCAGGGCTTGACTTGGGTAGGAGGTCACCAGGGCTTGACTTGGGCAGGAGGTCACCAGGGCTTGTCTTGGGCAGGAGGTCACCAGGGCTTGACTTGGGCAGGAGGTCACCAGGGCTTGACTTGGGCAGGAGGTCACCAGGGCTTGTCTTGGGCAGGAGGTCACCAGGGCTTGACTTGGGCAGGAGGTCACCAGGGCTTGACTTGGGTAGGAGGTCACCAGGGCTTGACTTGGGCAGGAGGTCACCAGGGCTTGACTTGGGCAAGAGGTCACCAGGGCTTGTCTTGGGTAGGAGGTCACCAGGGCTTGACTTGGGCAGGAGGTCACCAGGGCTTGACTTGGGCAAGAGGTCACCAGGGCTTGACTTGGGCAAGAGGTCACCAGGGCTTGACTTGGGCAAGAGGTCACCAGGGCTTGACTTGGGCAGGAGGTCACCAGGGCTTGACTTGGGCAGGAGGTCACCAGGGCTGAGTTCCGGCACCTCACACTTTCTACTGCTTGAGCTCCTGTTCCTCTTATAGAATATTAGTTCAAAAGTATTGTGGAGCACCTGCACCTAAATATAAACAGTACCGGCACCTAAAATTAGTTCCGGCACCTATTTCTGTCCAAGTTAAGCACAGTATGTAACCCATGTATCTGACGCTGTCTGGACAAAAATAATATTCAATGATTTCTCCGGTGAGATAGTTTCAGCAGAGAGGAAGCGGTGAAGCGAGAGGGTTTACTCTCACCAAAATCTGTCCAGAATAAGCCCAATATGTTTCTTTGGTCTTAATATTGTCGCATACCTTTCCACCTTTGGGACAACTACTCCCATTGTTATGGGGGAGACATGAGCATCTCCTCATTATATAGAGATCTCTGGTTTCAGCCACTTGCCAATTGCAAAGTAAACTTGGCAGGTGCACAGTGCATTGTTCGGATGCTGGCTTCACTTCCCCTAAGGTAAATTGAAGTTATGCCAAAATGATATACTTCAAAAAAGAGCATGATTTAGCCATAGAGGATCATTAGCTTCTTTATTTTTTAAATAACTGTGGATTGTTTCAAATCACAAGAATGTGGTCCTACAATATGCCTATTTGGGAAGCCAGCAATTTTATCAGAGTGTAGCGTTTAGGCTTAGCTGATTATTGAGTTGTGGCTGTCAGTGAAAAGCTTCTAAAATATGTGCAAAGATAATGTCTTGAGTATAATTTAAAATGTTGATACAAGAAGAAGGGGAAGTGTGTGGCTAAGATATTGCTTGTCTTTCCCCAGAATGCATCTGTTCAGCTCTCTAGAATGCATCTGTTCAGCTCTCCAGAATGCATCTGTTCAGCTCTCCAGAATGCATCTGTTCAGCTCTCTAGAATGCATTTGTTCACCTCTCCAGAATGCATCTGTTCAGCTCTCCAGAATGCATCTGTTCAGCTCTCCAGAATGCATCTGTTCAGCTCTCCAGAATGCATCTGTTCAGCTCTCTAGAATGCATCTGTTCACCTCTCCAGAATGCATCTGTTCACCTCTCCAGAATGCATCTGTTCAGCTCTCTAGAATGCATCTGTTCACCTCTCCAGAACGCATCTGTTCACCTCTCCAGAATGCATCGTTCAGCTCTCCAGAATGCATCTGTTCAGCTCTCCAGAATGCATCTGTTCAGCTCTCTAGAATGCATCGTTCAGCTCTCCAGAATGCATCTGTTCACCTCTCCAGAATGCATCTGTTCAGCTATCCAGAATGCATCTGTTCAGCTCTCCAGAATGCATCTGTTCAGCTCTCCAGAACGCATCTGTTCACCTCTCCAGAATGCATCTGTTCAGCTCTCCAGAACGCATCTGTTCAGCTCTCCAGAATGCATCTGTTCAGCTCTCCAGAGTGCATCTGTTCAGCTCTCCAGAACGCATCTGTTCAGCTCTCCAGAACGCATCTGTTCAGCTCTCCAGAATGCATCTGTTCAGCTCTCCAGAACGCATCTGTTCAGCTCTCCAGAATGCATCTGTTCACCTCTCCAGAATGCATCGTTCAGCTCTCCAGAACGCATCTGTTCAGCTCTCCAGAATGCATCTGTTCAGCTCTCCAGAACGCATCTGTTCAGCTCTCCAGAATGCATCTGTTCACCTCTCCAGAATGCATCGTTCAGCTCTCCAGAACGCATCTGTTCAGCTCTCCAGAATGCATCTGTTCAGCTCTCCAGAACGCATCTGTTCAGCTCTCCAGAATGCATCTGTTCACCTCTCCAGAATGCATCGTTCAGCTCTCCAGAACGCATCTGTTCAGCTCTCCAGAATGCATCTGTTCAGCTCTCCAGAACGCATCTGTTCAGCTCTCCAGAATGCATCTGTTCACCTCTCCAGAATGCATCGTTCAGCTCTCCAGAACGCATCTGTTCAGCTCTCCAGAATGCATCTGTTCAGCTCTCCAGAACGCATCTGTTCAGCTCTCCAGAATGCATCTGTTCACCTCTCCAGAACGCATCTGTTCAGCTCTCCAGAATGCATCTGTTCAGCTCTCCAGAACGCATCTGTTCAGCTCTCCAGAATGCATCTGTTCACCTCTCCAGAACGCATCTGTTCAGCTCTCCAGAACGCATCTGTTCAGCTCTCCAGAACGCATCTGTTCAGCTCTCCAGAATGCTGTCTCCAGCCAATTCTTGCCCATTCATTGTTTCATTGTGTGACTTGTTTGTCCGTTGATTTTTTTTTTAAACCAATTCCCCATTACATATGTCACCTATAGGCCTAGTAAATGTACTGTAAATCCCCCATCATTTGGGTACATTAATTTCTTAATTAATGTATTAATTAGGTCTACGGTCATTTACCGTTCTCATTATCAGAGTGGGAAGTTGTTTGCAGAGTTTCCAACCTGCTACACTTGTGATAAACAAGTTTTGGTTAACTTACCACATCCACCACTAATAAACGGAGCTTCTCAGTCATTTTTTTTTCACCTTACACAGTAAGTCAACAAAATCACACAAAAAGAATCAATATAGAATGATAATAGTTCCTCACAAACCAGATAAAATAGGTTACAGATAAAATAGGTTATGATGAACTTCACAGGGTGGTGAAAGCGCACGGTGATGAGCTTGATGTTGCTTTCAATACATATCAAGGGTCTTATTCTGGTGACATCATGATCAACACTTGATTGCCATTTGACAAGTAAAAATAGTCTCTTATCCATAATAATATCATAATGTAGACTAGCCAACCCGCACAGCCTACCTGCACTGTACCTGCTAGCTGTTAGCTACAGCGCAGGTGCTAAGACCAAAGTAGGGACATTGCTATTTAACGCAACAGTTTTTGTGACAAAAATTATCGGTAGAGTTGAAAATGAGATGGGAACACAACTGAGCTCGACTTTTATTCGGTAAATGAAAACTTAAGCGGAAAAAGTACATTTTGTGTGAACTACATCACCACGCACTGGTTTTTATCTGCTACATGTCAGTTGGTGGAAACACCACTGGTGGGAAAATGCACACATTTTCTTTATACAGATTTAAAAAATCTTTGCATGAAAATCTGTCGCCAATTGGATGGAAACCTATACTGTATTTTGAAAAGTCTTTCCAACACTCTCCTGGCCTTGACAATACCCAAAGAGACAAATATCACAATCTGATGATCTCACATGAGATCACATCCAGTGGAAACTTCATAAAATAACAGAAAAACTTTGTTCTTGCACAAAAACAGCTGTCTGTCCTAAACTCACTGGCACGGGAAACTCAGAGCCCGGAATAGGCTAGTTAATACTATGTTGCAAAGTTCACAAGTGACAGCTTCAGGTCTGACCCAGCTGATTGATTTGATACAACGTTGCACTTCACTAGCTATAGCTCAAGTCACGACAGATAGAAAGGGAGGCAGACAGGCGGCGTAGAGAGATGAATGAGATTGAAAGGATATTTTTTATTTGTTGGCTTTAGGCCTCTGTATTTTGCTTAGTTGACTATAGACCTACTGCTGAGTTCCATGGCCTCATTTATTTAGTTGCCAATGGATCACAGTGTATCAATGTGACCACATGTGGAGGCTGTTGCTCTCTGGCATTGGTTGAATTTTAACTTTGAGTTTTGTAGCATTTTAATTCAGATTTTTATGATTAACCACATTGCAATGCTTTTGAGAAACGAAAACATTATTATTGAAATTAATCTGCTCCATAAAAATGTGCATATGAAAATCATAACTGGCAAGCAGATAGGTAGAAATGTGAGTGAATCAGGTAAAAATCATGTCCCCACATTTATATAGACAACTTACAATGCCAGGATGTGCTTCACCAATTCAAGGAATGTAGGAAGACATTTCATATGTAATTACTGGAATTATTAGTGTAGAAAATGTACTTTTCGGTCTATTTTGACGACAGATTCAGCCAGAACGAATCAGTCAGCATTTGATATCCATAGGCGGGCACGTTATTTTTCACCGGACCTCCTGTGTGTGCATGACGTACGATTGGGGACCTGCCCCGCCCTGGACACACTGCTCCTGGCAGCTTGTGGTGTGGCGTAGCCATAGCAACGAATTGTAAGCAAATGTCCGTGTTGTGTTAGCTAGCTTACAAAACAATAACTCATTGTTGATGTTATTAAGCATGGATAAAGTGGTGATACAAGTGTACAATTTAATGGATGTTCTTATGGATTTTCTAATATACCTTTCACAACTGTTGAGCAAATATTGTGCATTGACAATGAATGTAGTTAGCGTTAACAGACAGCCGAGCAGTGACGGGCATTCCGACTATTTTCAATGAGCCGGCTCGTTCGGCTCAGCTCACCAAAAAGAGTCGACTCTTTTGGCTCCCAAACGGCTCTTTAAAAAATTATGTTTTGCGATAGTTTGACTATGATTGGTGTTAAAACAATTCGAATTAAATTATTAAATTAAATCATACTCTACCTTAACCACAATGTATTTACAAATGCATTGGTTTGTTATGAAAATGCTATTAAACATTTGCATTTAAAGTTTTTTTAATAAACAAAGTGCATATAAATGTAACAATTCAAAACGAATACAATCTGAACAACATAATAATAGAATATTGCACCATATCAAAGAAAAATAAATAACAATGTGCAAAACTGCAGCATCCCACTTAAAACATTAAACTGGTCCCTCTTTTCTCTCTCTTCTTTAGTGCCATGTTACAACCAGCAGCACACAACAATGCTGACCATATTTAGCTTTTATGAGAGATTTGCATTCAGAAATGCAAGCTGCCTCACTTTCGAGAGGCTGATGCGTTTTTTTCTCTCAGTAATTATCTGTCCCGTTTTCGAGAAGACCCTCTCAGACGGAACGGATGTGGTCACTATGCAGAGTCTCCCTGTCATGACTTTAGTAAGCCGTGGGTAGACGTGGGAGGCCTTGTTCTTCCACCAGCTCAGAAGATCTGCAGATCTTTGGAGGGGCTCCTCCAAATGGGATCGGACCCCCATTATGACATCTGCTGAGGGATTCCTTCGTGCTGCATCCCCAGTTGCTCTCTCGTCAAACAGCATCCAAACAGCAGACCTTTGTGGCACTACTGCTGGTGCTTCTGCTCCATCTGATCCCTCTTCTTCCTGTCTCCCTGGTGCCTGAGCCAGCTGACTGCTGGGGCTGTCCCTCCCTGCTGCTGAGGTTATTCTTTGAAAAGCCTCATCAATCGCTCTGGCATCACTGAAGGCTAACTTCTTAAACTTGGGGTCAAGTGCAGCGGTTTCTAAAGCACGAGATTATATTCCATCCTGTGGAACTTTCTATCCATTGATGAACATAGGGTGTCCATCAACTCTGTCACATGTCCTGCCTGTGGTTACATTTGCTTCTCTCTGGCGGCTGGCTATGATTGGCTTCAGATCCTTACACAGGAGTACCATTTTTGAGGCTGTCACATACAGTGGGGCAAAAAAGTATTTAGTCAGCCACCAATTGTGCAAGTTCTCCCACTTAAAAAGATGAGAGAGGCCTGTAATTTTCATCATAGGTACACTTCAACTATGACAGACAAAATGAGGGAAAAAAATCCAGAAAATCACATTGTAGGATTTTTAATGAATTTATTTGCAAATTATGGTGGAAAATAAGTATTTGGTCACCCACAAACAAGCTAGATTTCTGGCTCTCACAGACCTGTAACTTCTTCTTTAAGAGGCTCCTCTGTCCTCCACTCATTACTTGTATTAATGGCACCTGTTTGAACTTGTTATCAGTATAAAAGACACCTGTCCACAACCTCAAACAGTCACACTCCAAACTCCACTATGGCCAAGACCAAAGAGCTGTCAAAGGACACCAGAAACAAAATTGTAGACCTGCACCAGGCTGGGAAGACTGAATCTGCAATAGGTAAGCAGCCTGGTTTGAAGAAATCAACTGTGGGAGCAATTATTAGGAAATGGAAGACATACAAGACCACTGATAATCTCCCTCAATCTGGGGCTCCACGCAAGATCTCACCCCGTGGGGTCAAAATGATCACAAGAACGGTGAGCAAAAATCCCAGAACCACACGGGGGACCTAGTGAATGACCTGCAGAGAGCTGGGACCAAAGTAACAAAGCCTACCATCAGTAACACACTGCGCCGCCAGGGACTCAAATCCTGCAGTGCCAGGCGTGTCCCCCTGCTTAAGCCAGTACATGTCCAGGCCCATCTGAAGTTTGCTAGAGAGCATTTGGATGATCCAGAACAAGATTGGGAGAATGTCATATGGTTAGATGAAACCAAAATATAACTTTTTGGTAAGAACTCAACTCGTCGTGTTTGGAGGACCGAGAATGCTGAGTTGCATCCAAAGAACACCATACCTACTGTGAAGCATGGGGGTGGAAACATCATGCTTTGGGGCTGTCTGTTTTTCTGCAAAGGGACCAGGACGACAGATCCGTGTAAAGGAAAGAATGAATGGGGCCATGTATCGTGAGATTTTGAGTGGAAACCTCCTTCCATCAGCAAGGGCATTGAAGATGAAACGTGGCTGGGTCTTTCAGCATGACAATGATCCCAAACACACCGCCCGGGCAACGAAGGAGTGGCTTCGTAAGAAGCATTTCAAGGTCCTGGAGTGGCCTAGCCAGTCTCCAGATCTCAACCTCATAGAAAATCTTTGGAGGGAGTTGAAAGCCCATGTTGCTCAGCAACAGCCCCAAAACATCACTGCTCTAGAGGAGATCTGCATGGAGGAATGGGCCAAAATACCAGCAACAGTGTGTGAAAACCTTGTGAAGACTTACAGAAAACATTTGACATCTGTCATTGCCAACAAAGGGTATATAAAAAAGTATTGAGATAAACTTTCGTTATTGACCAAATACTTATTTTCCACCATAATTTGCAAATAAATTCATAAAAAATCCTACAATGTGATTTTCTGGATTTTTTTCTTCTCATTTTGTCTGTCATAGTTGAAGTGTACCTATGATGAAAATTACAGGCCTCTCTCATCTTTTTAAGTGGGAGAACTTGCACAACTGGTGGCTGACTAAATACTTTTTTTGCCCCACTGTAGATGACAAGAGAGAACAGTAACTTATTAGTTCAGGTTCATGTTTTGTCTACTGATACTACATTCTCATCTACTGCTCATTTACATATATAACACTGGATTAAATAATGATGTAGTAATAACTGCTTACTGTACCTCTCTCCACTGATCTCCACAGTGACCTGCTCAAAGGGTTCCAGGACTCTGCACACCTCCTCCACCACCTCCCATTCCTCTTGGGTCAGAGCATCAACAGGTGCATGGACAATGGCCAGGGTGGAGATGATGGCATTCTTTGACTCAAGAAACCGCTTCAACATATAAAATGTTGAATTCCACCTTGTAGTGCAGCCTTGTTCAGGCCTCAGCTCAGGCATCCCCATCTGGCGTTGTGTAGACTTTCACTTTGTCCACAGTGGGCTTCATCACCTTCAGAGCATCTCTGACAATCAGGTTGATTGTGTGGGCAAGACATGGATGATGGGTCCATTTTAACATTTGAATGGCTTTGGTTATGTTAGCTGCATTGTCGCTAACACAACAGACCACTTTTCCATGAGGTGTGTCTGTCGTTGAAGTCAAAGCAGTCAGCTTGACATTGAAAAATCTTCAATGAAGTGACATGTAACCGACATGTAAGAAGTGGTTACCTCTGATGTCCAGCAGTCAGATGTCCAGCAGTCAGTGGTAAGGCAACCTGCAGTAGCTTTTTGGACTCTTTCCTGCACTGAAGCCTGTGTGCTCTCGTACAGATGTGGAATAAGTGATTTTGAAAGGGTTTCCCTGCTTGGAATTGTGTACACTGGATTTAGACTATTGCTATAATTTCTGAAACCTCTGTTCTCCACGATCGAAAATGGCTGGAAATCGGTGGCAATCATTTTAGCCAATGCAATTTCACGTTGGCCTTGTTTTGCTACAGACATGGACTTTGGCATAAACTGGTCCATAGAAGACTGCGTTGCTGTGGGTTGCGGAGTAGGCGCGACCCATTAGTTAATTAGTGAATGAATTAATTCTATTAATTTAAATCTTTTGATTATTCATATCTTAATATTTTTTTTTTAAATATTTGTATAAATAGATTCGGCTCTTCTGATATGCGAGCCGGCTCCCAACGTTCACATACAAGAGCCGGCTCTTACAGCCGACTCGTTCGCGAACGACCCATCCACTACAGCCGAGCACCTCATGTACAGGACATGACATTTCTAGAAAGGTCCCCAGTGAAGCCAATGTTTTTCTTCCAGTCTGAGTGAATAGGTTCTTTGTAGCTTACTAAGATACAAGATTTATTGGTCTTGAGTCTACTGCAATTTTTACTGGCTTCATGGGGAAGTCACTTTACACCAGATCCATCTTACATTGGTCAGCCATATTGAAAACATATTATTACAGGTTTAAACCTCCATTATAGTAATCAACACTGTGTTGCTTTGTAGTGTAGAGTGGTGAGCTAGATTTCAACAGCTACAGGTTTAAACCTCCATTATAGTAATCAACACTGTGTTGCTTTGTAGTGTAGAGTGGTGAGCTAGATTTCAACAGCTACAGGTTTAAACCTCCATTATAGTAATCAACACTGTGTTGCTTTGTAGTGTAGAGTGGTGAGCTAGATTTCAACAGCTACAGGTTTAAACCTCCATTATAGTAATCAACACTGTGTTGCTTTGTGGTGTAGAGTGGTGAGCTAGATTTCAACAGCTACAGCTTTAAACCTCCATTATAGTAATCAACACTGTGTTGCTTTGTAGTGTAGAGTGGTGAGCTAGATTTCAACAGCTACAGGTTTAAACCTCCATTATAGTAATCAACACTGTGTTGCTTTGTAGTGTAGAGTGGTGAGCTAGATTTCAACAGCTACAGGTTTAAACCTCCATTATAGTAATCAACACTGTGTTGCTTTGTAGTGTAGAGTGGTGAGCTAGATTTCAACAGCTACAGCTTTAAACCTCCATTATAGTAATCAACACTGTGTTGCTTTGTAGTGTAGAGTGGTGAGCTAGATTTCAACAGCTACAGCTTTAAACATCCATTATAGTAATCAACACTGTGTGGCTTTGTAGCGTAGAGTGGTGAGCTAGATTTCAACAGCTACAGGTTTTAACCTCCATTATAGTTATCAACACTGTGTTGCTTTGTAGTGTAGAGTGGTGAGCTAGATTTCAACAGCTACAGGTTTAAACCTCCATTATAGTAATCAACACTGTGTTGCTTTGTAGCGTAGAGTGGTGAGCTAGATTTCAACAGCTACAGGTTTAAACCTCCATTATAGTAATCAACACTGTGTTGCTTTGTAGTGTAGAGTGGTGAGCTAGATTTCAACAGCTACAGGTTTAAACCTCCATTATAGTAATCAACACTGTGTTGCTTTGTAGTGTAGAGTGGTGAGCTAGATTTCAACAGCTACAGGTTTAAACCTCCATTATAGTAATCAACACTGTGTTGCTTTGTAGTGTAGAGTGGTGAGCTAGATTTCAACAGCTACAGCTTTAAACCTCCATTATAGTAATCAACACTGTGTTGCTTTGTAGTGTAGAGTGGTGAGTTAGATTTCAACAGCTACAGGTTTAAGAAGATACACACGTTTTATTTTATTTTTTTATTACAGATACTTTTTAAAACAATAAATAGTATTGCATGAACTGAACAGAAGCCAATCATTTCTCATATTTTCTATAGTTGTCGTGTGTTTTGTTATTGATTATTGCCTTTTGGATATTTGAGTTTGGAAGAAAGGCATTTCACTGTACTGCATGTGACATAAAAACTTGAAACATTTTGGAATTTTTTTTAGTTCTTTTTTAGTACTTATGCAGTCCCCAATACAAAAATAAATACTTAAACACATGTATTTTTCTCCCAGAAACATTACACTGAAATGCTGTAAATTCCCATGAATCTCTAGGAGGCTGTTCCTTATGAGGAGTATCATAATGGTGGATGGTGACTTCAGAATTTTATGGTCGCACATTGAGATTCGTGGTTGTAAGTACGATTCGCAAAATGTTCACAAATGTGTAATAACATCTTGCAAGCTTGTATCGTGATGTGTGAAAGATTTTGCGTTTTTTTATGGGCATATATATATACAGTGCATTTGGAAAGTATTCAGACCCCTTGACCTTTTCATCATTTTGTTAAGTTACAGCCTTATTCTAAAAATTGATTGAATAAAATATTAATCCTCAGCAATCTATACATAATACCCCATAATGACGAAGCAAAAACGGGTTTTAGAAATTGTTGCAAATGTATTAAATATAAAAACAGAAATAACTTATTTGCATAAGTATTCAGACCCTTTGCTATGAGACTCAAAATTGAGCCCAAGTGCATCCTGTTTCCATTGATCATCCTTGAGATGTTTCTACAACTTGATGGGAGTACACCTGTGATAAATTCAATTGACTGGACATAGTTTGGAAAGGCACATACCTGTCTATTTAAGGTCCCACAGTTAACAGTCCATGTCAAAGCAAAATCCAAGCCATGAGGTCGAAGGAATTGTCCGTAGAGCTCCGAGACAGGATTGTGTCGAGGCACAGATCTGGGGAAGGGTACCAAAAAATGTCTGCAGCATTGAAGGTTCCCAAGAACACAATGGCCTCCATCATTCTTAAATGGAAGAAGTTTGGAACTCCCAAGACTCTTCCTAGAGCTGGCCACCCGGCCAAACTTAGCAATCAGGGGAGAAAGGCCTTGGTCAGGGAGGTGAACAAGAACCCGATGATCCCTCTGACAGAACTGCAACTGAGATGGGAGAACCTTCCAGAAGGACCACCATCTCTGCAGCACTCCACCAATCAGGCCTTTATGGTAGAGTGGCCAGACGGAAGCCACTCCTCAGTAAAAGGTACATGACAGCCCTCTTGGAGTTTTCCCAAAGGGACTTAATTGACTCTTAGGCCATAAGAAACAAGATGCTCTGGTCTGATGAAACCAAGATTGAACTCTTTGTCCTGAATGCAAAGCATCAGGTCTGGAGGAAACCTGGCACCATCCCTACGGTGAAGCATGTTGGTGGCAGCATCATGCTGTGGAGATGTTTTTCAGCGGGAGGAACTAGGAGACTAGTCAGGATCAAGGCCTGATGTTCTTTACCATTTGGCCATCAGATTTGCCACCAATGCTCCTTATAGGACACATCACTGCACTCTATACTCCTCTGTAAACTGGTCATCTCTGTGTACCCGTCGCAAGACCCACTGGTTGATGCTTATTTATAAAACCCTCTTAGGCCTCACTCCCCCCTATCTGAGATATCTACTGCAGACCTCATCCGCCACATACAGCACCTGTTCTGCCAGTCAATTCTGTTAAAGTGCACACAGATCCCTGGGTCGCTCCTCTTTTCAGTTCACTGCAGCCAGCGACTGGAACGACCTGCAAAAAAACACTCAAACTGGACAGTTTTATCTCCACCTCTTCATTCAAAGACTCAATCAATGACACTCTTACTGACAGTTGTGACATTGCTCATTCCGATAGTTTTTAATTTATTTTAATTTTATTTTTGGAGTTGTGTATAGCCTGTTGCTTGGTATTATTAAGTGTTACTGCACTGTTGGAGCCTGTAACATAAGCATTTTGCTGCACCTGCGTATACTGATAAATATGTATACGCGGCCAATAGTATTTTTATTTTTTAAGGAATATTACTGTTTTATCAGGCAGCGACAAAGATAAAGTCAACAAATGTAATCGCTGAATTCACGTTATGTTTGCTATTTCATGCAGCAACAGAATAGAAAGCAGCTAGACACATTATTTTGTATTGGAATTTCGCATTGTTTCATTTGCGAGATGTCATTCATGCAAAGTAGGCATGCTCATTGATCAAACTGACCTGAAGTATTGGTTTGCATATTTTTGTAGTTCACATCACGGGTCACTGAAAAGGATAGGCGAGACTCAATTAATCTGATCTTGTTTAATTATGTGGGCCTAATTCATAATAATGCATGTCATAACTAGATGCCCAACGATTCGAGCCAAGTCTCCTCATCCACCCTCTGGTGCTCTTTCCCCACCCCAAAATTTTCAGTCGCAACTCGCGTCCTACACTTGTCTGTCCATCGCGCATACACAATAGCTTGTCTGCTCCATAGGAAACTGCTCTATCCATATTGATTGGTGAAGTAATTTCATGTCGAAATAATGTTAAAAAAAATAATTTTTGGGGGGGGGGGGGGGGGTTCGAACCAGCTCAGAACTTTATTTTCAAGTCCAGCCAGAGCCCGGACTTGAATCCGATTGATCATCTCTGGAGAAACCTGAAAATGGCTGCGCAGCGATGCTCCCCTTCCAACCTGACAGAGCTTGAGAGGATCTGCAGAGAAGAACGGGAGAAACTCCCCAAATACAGATGTGCTAAGCTTGTAGCGTCACACCCAAGAAAACTTAAGGCTGTAATTTTGTGTAGATTGATGAGGAATAAAAACTATTCAATCCATTTTAGAATAACGGTGTAACGTAACGTGGAAAAAGACATACTTAACATACTGCTTGACTAGTTGGGCCCAAGCTTGCTGTACAACATTAAAACCTATTCAGTCTGTCTACAAACAGGCTCTCAAAGTGCTTGATAGGAAGCCCAATAGCCATCATCATTGTCACATCCTTAGAAAGCATGAGCTCTTGAGTTGGGAAAATCTTGTGCAATACACCGACGCATGTCTTGTATTCAAGATCCTTAATGGCCTGGCTCCCCCTCCACTCAATATTTTTGTTAAACAGAAAACCCAGACATATGGCAGCAGATCCACAAGGTCTGCCATGAGAGGTGACTGTATAGTTCCCCTAAGGAAAAGCACCTTTAGTAAATCTGCATTCTCTGTGAGAGCTTCCCATGTCTGGAATACACTGCCATCAGACACACATAACTGCACCACATATCACACTTTCACAAAATGCTTGAAGACATGGCTAAAGGTCAATCAGATTTGTGAACATGGTCCCTAGCTGTGTGTTGCCGCTTTCCATGTTGTCTGTTGTCTGTAGCTTGTGAGGTGTGGAAACACTTTGTTGCTTTTATGAATTTTGTCTTGCTGCTTTTTGCTCTGTCTGTATGCTACGTCTTGCTTGTCCTATATTGCTATGTCTTGCTTGTTCTATGTTGCTATTGTCTATATTGTAATTGTTTTTAATAACCTGCCCAGGGACTGCGGTTGAAAATTAGCCGGCTGGCTAAAACCGTCACTTTTACTGAAACGTTGATTAATGTGCACTGTCCCTGTAAAAATAAAAATAAACTCAAACTCAAACTCAAAAGGGGTCTGAATACATTCTGAATGCAGTGTATATACAGTAACAGTCAAAAGTTGACACACCTATTCATTGAAGGGCTTTTCTTTATTTTTACTATTTTTCTACATTGCAGAATAATATCAAAGACATCAAAACTATAAAATAACACATATAATCATGTGGCACATGCAGTTGAAGTCGGAAGTTTACACACACTTAGGTTGGAGTCATTAAAACTCGTTTTTCAACCAATGTCTTGTTAACAAACTATAGTTTTGGCAAGTCAGTTAGGACATCTACTTTGTACATGACATGTCTTTTTCCAACAAATGTTTACAGACAGATTATTTCACTTATAATTCACCATATCACAATTCCAGTGGGTCAGAAGTTTACGTACACTAAGTTGACTGTGCCTTTAAACAGCTTGGAAAATTCCAGAAAATGTCATGGCTTTAGAAGCTTCTGATAGGCTAATTGACATGGTTTGATTCAATTGGAGGTGTACCTGTGGATGTATTTCAAGGCCTACCTTCAAACTCAGTGCCTCTTTGCTTGACATCATGGGAAAATCAAAAGAAAATCAGCCAAGACCTCAGAAAATAAATTGTAGACCTCCACAAGTATGGTTCATCCTTGGGAGCAATTTCCAAAGGCCTGAAAGTACAGCGTTCATCTGTGCAAACAATAGCACACAAGTATAAACACCATGGGACCATGCAGCCATCATACCACTCAGGAAGGAGAGGCGTTCTGTCTCCTAGAGATGAACGTACTTTGGTGTGAAAAGTGCAAATCAATCCCAGAACAACAGCAAAGGACCTTGTGACGATGCTGGAGGAAACGAGTACAAAAGTATCAATATCCACAGTAAAACGAGTCCTATATCGATATAACCTGAGAGGCCGCTCAGCAAGGAAGAAGCCACTGCTCCAAAACCGCCATAAAAAAGCCAGACTACAGTTTGCAACTGCACATGGGGACAAAGATCGTACTTTTTGGAGAAATGTCCTCTGGTCTGATGAAACAAAAATAGAACTGTTTGGCCATAATGAAAGAAGAAAAAGGGTGATGCTTGCAAGCCGAAGAACACCATCCCAACCGTGAAGCACGGGGTGGCAGCATCATGTTGTGGGGGTGCTTTGCTGCAGGAGGGACTGGTGCACTTCACAAAATAGATGGCTTCATGAGGTGGGAAAACTATGTGGATATATTGAAGCAACATCTCAATACATCAGTTGGGAAGTTAAAGCTTGGTCGCAAATGGGTCTTCCAAATGGACAATGACCCAAAGCATATTTCCAAAGTTGTGGCAAAATGGCTTAAGGACAACAAAGTCAAGGTATTGGAGTGGCCATCACAAAGCCCTGACCTCAATCCTATAGAACATTTGTGGGCAGAACTGAAAAAAGTGTGTGCGAACAAGGAGGCCTACAGACCTGACTCAGTTACACCAGCTCTGTCAGGAGGAATGGGACAAAATTATTGTGGGAAGCTTGTGGAAGGCTACTCGAAATGTTTGACCCAAATTAAACAATTTAAAGGCAATGCTGCCAAATACCGATTGAGTACATGTAAACTTCTGACCCACTGGGAAGGTGATGAAAGAAATAAAAGCTGAAATGAATCATTCTCTCTACTATTATTCTGACATTTAACATTCCTAAAATAAAGTGGTGATCCTAAATGACTGAAGACCAAATCTTTACTACGATTAAAATGTCAGGAATTGTGAAAAACGGAGTTTAAATGTCTTTGGCTAAGGTAAACTTCCGACTTCAACTGTACCACCCCTCACGCCATACCATTCTCCACCCCTATCACAGTTGTCTCCTGTACTTGACATACATTGTAGTACATTGTCATTAAGTACAATGCTTTTTAGATTCTGAGAAAGGTTGGTTACCAAAAACACTGAGTGTATAAAACACACTATTTCCATGACAGCCTGACCAGGTGAAAGCTACTTAAATCTGTGTAGATGAAGGGGAGGAGACAGGTTAAAGAAGGAGTTTTAAGCCTTGAGACGATTAAGACAAGGATTGTGCATGTGTGCCAATCAGACGTTGAATGGGCCAGACACAAGATGTAAGTGCCTTTGAACAGGGTATGGTAATACATGGCATTTAGCAGACGCTTTTATCCAAAGCGACTTAAAAGTCATGCATGCATACATTTTAAGTATGGATTGTCCCAGGAATCAAACCCACTACCCTGGTGTTACAAGCGCCAAGCTCTACCAACTGAGCTACAAAGGACCATGGTAGTTCACAGGAGGTCGGTGGCACTTTAATTCGGGAGGACAGGTTCGTGGTAATGGCTGGTGTAGAATCAGTGGAATGGTATCAAATAAATATTCACTTCTTTTTAGCCATAATTATGAGCCATCCTCCCTTCAGCATCCTCCACTGTAATAGGTGCAAGGTACACTGGTTAGAGTGTGTCAAGA
This sequence comes from Oncorhynchus masou masou, assembly GCF_036934945.1. NCBI lineage: Eukaryota > Metazoa > Chordata > Actinopteri > Salmoniformes > Salmonidae > Oncorhynchus > Oncorhynchus masou. The sequence continues at coordinate 12,393,383 of NC_088223.1, forward strand.
ACTGCAACGCTGCTGGATTTTTCACACTCAACAGTTTCCCATGTGTAACAATAATGGCCCACCACCCAAAGAACATCCAGCCAATTTGACACAACTGTGGGAAGCAATGGAGTCAACATGGGCCAGCATCCCTGTGGAACGCTTTCGACACCCTGTAGAATCCATGGCCCGACTAATTGAGGCTGTTCTGATATTAAGGTGTTCCTAGTGTTTTGTACACTCAATACACCGTACTAGTCAGAAGTTTGGACACACCTATTCATTGCAGGGTTTTTCTTAAATTTTACATTGTAGAATAATAGTGAAGACATCAAAACTATGAAATAACACATATGGAATCATGTAGTAACCAAAAAAAGTGTTAAACGAATCAAAATATATTTTTCCTGTTTGAGATTTTTCAAAGTAGCCACTCTTTGCCTTGACGACAGCTTTGCACTCAAACTGAGTGTTGGTTTGCCCCTGCATATTAAAAAACAAGAAAATCGTGCCGTCTGGTTTGCTTAATATAAGGAATTTTAAATGATTTATACTTTTACTTTGTATTTTAATATATATATATATATATATTTTAAATTATTCAACAGAACAATAAAAAACACAGCAAAAGTAAGTACTACTACAAAAGGTAAATCAACCCTCCCGACCGCCGAAATAAAAATTAATTAAAACAATGCCAAATTACAAAATCAAAATAACAGTTAAATTAGAATAGTAATAATACTAATGACTAAATAAGACAAATGACAAGAGATACCAACATATACACAAAGCACATTACAGAGAGACAACAGCTACATCAATCTACAAGCTCACATCCACCAACCCCAATGGAAGTGTTTCCATGGAGACCAGGAAGGGTTGCCATATTTTCACAAAGTGGTTGAAATTATTTCTTTAAAGCATAGGTCATCTTCTCCATAGGAATACAATCATTCATTTCAGAGAGCCTTCTTGTAATTGGGAGAGGGGAATAGGATTTCCATGTCAATGCAACACACTTTCTTGCAGGGGCAAGAGCGATTTCTGTCTATTAGATTCTGAAGTTATTCCTCAAATTCACATTTGTGAAGTTACCCAGAAGGCATATTCCAGGGTCAAGTGAGAAAGGGACCTTCATAATAAAAGGTCAGGGCGTCTGAAACTTCATGCCAGACGGCTTCTAATTTACTACATTGCCAAGTAGAATGACAAAAAAAGTGCCTTTTGTTTTTCCACATGTAAAACTATATATTTACTTTTGCTACTTAAGTATATTTAACTTTGACCAAATACTTTTAGACTTTTACTCAAGTAGTATTTAACTGGATGACTTTCACTGGAGTCTCTTTCTATTAAGGTATCTTTAAATTTAAGGCATCTTTAAATTTACTCAAGTATGACATTTGGGTACTTTTTTAACGTGTGTGTGTGTGGCTACAAGGTAAATTATAGAATTTTGAAAAACTACATAAACATTTGATTGGGTAGAAAAATTTGTAATTGAAACTCAGTTTCTATTATTAAATCTCATGAGTGGATTAGAAAATGAAACAGTAAAACAAATGTAAGATAATATTAGATCAGTGTTTCCCAAACTCTGTCCTGGGGATCCCCTGGGTGCGCCTTTTTGGTTTTGACCTAGCACTACACAGCTGATTAAAATAATCAAATGATTTCAAAGATTAACAAACCATACAACTCTACACGTGAGAACTATGTTTAACAATTTTCCCTAAACATGTTACAAAAACGAATTTAGTGGAAGAACTGTGCAGATGAAAACTTTGGTAACAGAATTACAGTAAACAGAATGTCATGTTTTTATGCAACTAAGTTTTCCAAAAACCCTTTAACTCTTAAATATCTGCTCCCAATTCAAAGTCAAAGAGGTCTGCAGAAAGAAGGGGGTATATGTCAACTATGATATGGCAGCTTGAGTCTGAACTACAGTCAGTGAAGTGGATTTACACGCGGTAACAGAATTACGGTAACGGAATTATATCACGGGTCCCTAATTTGTGCTACACATAAATGCATAATTATGGATATGAATGTCATTCTCCTCATGTTTCACAAGTTTGGATGTCACGACACAGCTTCAGTAGATTAGAGTACAGCACAGCTTCAGTAGATTAGAGTACAGTGCAGTACAGCACAGCTTCAGTAGATTAGAGTACAGCACAGCTTCAGTAGATTAGAGTACAGTGCAGTACAGCACAGCTTCAGTAGATTAGAGTACAGTGCAGTACAGCACAGCTTCAGTAGATTAGAGTACAGCACAGCTTCAGTAGATTAGAGTACAGCGCAGTACAGCACAGCTTCAGTAGATTAGAGTACAGTGCAGTACAGCACAGCTTCAGTAGATTAGAGTACAGTGCAGTACAGCACAGCTTCAGTAGATTAGAGTACAGCACAGCTTCAGTAGATTAGAGTACAGTGCAGTACAGCACAGGTTCAGTAGATTAGAGTACAGTACAGCACAGCTTCAGTAGATTAGAGTACAGCACAGCTTCAGTAGATTAGAGTACAGCACAGCTTCAGTAGATTAGAGTACAGCACAGCTTCAGTAGATTAGAGTACAGCACAGCTTCAGTAGATTAGAGTACAGCACAGCTTCAGTAGATTAGAGTACAGTGCAGTACAGCACAGCTTCAGTAGATTAGAGTACAGCGCAGTACAGCACAGCTTCAGTAGATTAGAGTACAGCGCAGTACAGCTCAGCTTCAGTAGATTAGAGTACAGTGCAGTACAGCACAGCTTCAGTAGATTAGAGTACAGCACAGCTTCAGTAGATTAGAGTACAGCGCAGTACAGCACAGCTTCAGTAGATTAGAGTACAGTGCAGTACAGCACAGCTTCAGTAGATTAGAGTACAGTGCAGTACAGCACAGCTTCAGTAGATTAGAGTACAGCGCAGTACAGCACAGCTTCAGTAGATTAGAGTACAGTGCAGTACAGCACAGCTTCAGTAGATTAGAGTACAGTGCAGTACAGCACAGCTTCAGTAGATTAGAGTACAGCACAGCTTCAGTAGATTAGAGTACAGCGCAGTACAGCACAGCTTCAGTAGATTAGAGTACAGTGCAGTACAGCACAGCTTCAGTAGATTAGAGTACAGTGCAGTACAGCACAGCTTCAGTAGATTAGAGTACAGCGCAGTACAGCACAGCTTCAGTAGATTAGAGTACAGTGCAGTACAGCACAGCTTCAGTAGATTAGAGTACAGTGCAGTACAGCACAGCTTCAGTAGATTAGAGTACAGTGCAGTACAGCACAGCTTCAGTAGATTAGAGTACAGCGCAGTAAAGCACAGCTTCAGTAGATTAGAGTACAGCACAGCTTCAGTAGATTAGAGTACAGTGCAGTACAGCACAGCTTCAGTAGATTAGAGTACAGCACAGCTTCAGTAGATTAGAGTACAGTGCAGTACAGCACAGCTTCAGTAGATTAGAGTACAGTGCAGTACAGCACAGCTTCAGTAGATTAGAGTACAGCGCAGCACAGCAGAGTATAGTAGAGTTCAGTACAGTACAGTTCAATAGAGTATAGTTCAGTACAGTTCAATAGAGTATAGTTCAGTACAGTTCAATAGAGTATAGTTCAGTACAGTTCAATAGAGTATAGTTCAGTACAGTTCAATAGAGTATAGTTCAGTACAGTTCAATAGAGTATAGTTCAGTACAGTTCAATAGAGTATAGTACAGTACAGTTCAATAGAGTATACGTCAGTAGAGTTCAATAGAGTACGACTTAAGTAAAAATACTTTAAAGTACTATTTAAGTACTTTACACTGAGTTTGAAAACATTTAATAAACGTTGATTTTGGAGTGAACGCTCCCTTTGACATTCCCCTTAAAAAGCAGAGAATGTTCTGGAACGCACTTCTACAGATACGGAGGAGAAAATCAGAGAACGCTCAGATATTTCTCTAGCAAGTGGAGCGGTGGACATTGAGGTGTGTCTGGCTTTTGGGGTAGAGGTGCGGTGGACATTGAGGTGTGTCTGGCTTTTGGGGTAGAGCTGCGGTGGACATTGAGGTGTGTCTGGCTTTTGGGGTAGAGCTGCGGTGGACATTGAGGTGTGTCTGGCTTTTGGGGTAGAGCTGCGGTGGACATTGAGGTGTGTCTGGCTTTTGGGGTAGAGCTGCGGTGGACATTGAGGTGTGTCTGGCTTTTGGGGTAGAGCTGCGGTGGACATTGAGGTGTGTCTGGCTTTTGGGGTAGAGCTGCGGTGGACATTGAGGTGTGTCTGGCTTTTAGGGTAGAGCTGCGGTGGACATTGAGGTGTGTCTGGCTTTTAGAGTAGAGCTGCGGTGGACATTGAGGTGTGTCTGGCTTTTAGGGTAGAGCTGCGGTGGACATTGAGGTGTGTCTGGCTTTTGGGGTAGAGCTGCGGTGGACATTGAGGTGTGTCTGACTTTTAGGGTAGAGCTGATTGGTTGAAGCCAACTAAGAGGGAGACACACAGAGCAACACAAACTCAAATCATGAAGGGTCACTCAACTGAAAATGATACAATATTCCAATTCCAAAACTGATACAGCATCCTGACCTTTTCCTCATCCCCATTTCCGTCGACTGTGCGGATCTTCAGAAATTGAGACAGAAGTATTACTTTTATTTAACGACGTACAGTATGTATATTTCTATTATAACAAGGCATGAGCTCCCTTCTCAATTCATCTGCCAGGGTCCGAAGATGCTGCATGTGCACTGTAGTGTTCTGAGCTCTGATTGGATACGTGGCAAAGAGGGACATGTTCTTTTGGAAATGCAGACCTAATTTGACGAGCAGTGACAAGTTGGCCAGCACCTGACAATCAAAAGGTAGACACATTTCTGACAAACTAGGAAAGTATCTTCACGATGGTACTACAGTATTATCCCTCTTCAATGCCACTCCATTCAACCCATGCAAGCTCACAAACATAAAGTATGAGCGACATACACAGACATGTACGCACACACACACACACACGACCTCTCTCTCTTTATTTTGTAACCGCTAATCTATAACTTCTCTTCTTTTAATAACAATAACAAATAACAAACAATACATATACAACGTTGGAACACTGTCGTTGGTTTACGCTCTTCCAGTTGGTAAGGGAGCACTGGGGTCGATCACCATGGAGACAGAGGGACGCGTTGCACCGCAGCCGGCTCTGGGGGTGGGTCTGACGGAGCCAGATGCACACTGGGATATTGTACGTTCTACCTGCCTGGGTGACAAATGGTGTTCATGGGTCACTTCAAAAACAGGGAGGGAGAAAGTAGTGAAAATGTCGTCCAAGTGAATTAAAAGGAGTTATTATTAGCCTGTGCCAGCCAGATTACCATCATGGGGAACTGGACTTGTTATTTTCCTTGTGGGGGAAACCTGTGGTTAGGACAGAAATCTGATGTTAAAGAGCAACTGCCCCTAAAAAACAACTTCTCCTTTAGAAAACAGCATATGTGGCATCGATATTAGTCAGAAACATTTATTCTACTTTTAAAAACTGACGTGACACCCACATCAAAACCACACCCCTAAACCAAGCCACACGCCAAAACCAAACCACACCCCTAAACCATACCACACCCCTAAACCCCTTAACCAAGCCACACCCTGAAAATCAGGCTACACCCCTAAATCAGGCCACACCCCTAAATCAGGCCACATTTGAACTCAGTCATGGCTGCTAGCATTTTTTAATGAACCAAATCTAAAAAGAGGCCAAACCAGAATGTTCAGCCAACCTTTAAGATTCTGCATCATTTCAGGCAGACACTGGGCACTCAAGCTGAAAAACAATGGTCTGGTCCAGAAACAAACCCTAGAGTGCAATACACGAGTCTTTGCTGAGCACGAGAACCTCTTTCAGCAAACCTTCTAATACAGTCTGTTGGCGACTTTCGGTGTCATGACAACTACAAAAGCAGCGCCACCAACAGCACATCTTGTAACAGTCTTCTCAGAGTGCCACAGGATCTATCATATGATATAGGACAAATGATAATACAGGTTTATTTGACCTCTATTTAACCAGGTAGGCCAGTTGAGAACAAGTTCTCAATAACAACTGCGACCAAGATGAAGCAAAGCAGTGCGACAAAAAACAACAGTTACACATAAACAAACGAACAGTCAATAACAATAGAACAGTGTGTGCAAATGGAGTACAGAGGTAAGGAAATAAATAGGCCATTGAAGCGACGCAACTACAATTTAGTAAATGAACACTGGAGTGATAGATGTGCAGATGATGTAGTAGAAATACTGGTGTGCAAAAGAGAATAAACAATAAATAAAAACAATATGGGGATGAGGTAGGTAGTTGGGTGGGTTATTTACAGATGGGCTATGTACAGCAGCAGCAATCAGTTAGCTGCTCAGATACAGGTACACAAGCTGCTCTGACAGTTGATGCTTAAAGTTAGTGAGGGAGATATAAGTCTCCAACTTCAGCGATTTTTGCAGTTCGTTCAAGTCATTGGCAGCAGAGAACTGGAAGGAGAGGCGGCCAAAATAGGTGTTGGCTTTGGGGATGACCAGTGAGATATACCTGCTGGAGCGCGTGCTACGGGTGGGTGTTGTCATGGTGACCAGTGAGCTGAGGTAAGGCGGAGCTTTACCTAGCAGACTTGTAGATGACCTGGAGCCAGTGGGTCTGGCGACGAATACGTAGCAAGGGCCAGCCGACGAGAGCATACAGGTTGCAGTGGTGGGTGGTATATGAGGCTTTGGTGACCAAACAGATGGCACTGTGATAGACTACATCCAGTTTGCTGAGTGGAGTGCTGGAGGCTATTTTGTAAATGACATCGCCGACGTAATTTACAAAATAAGCTGTGAACTTACAGTAGATGTTTACATACACACGGCAGGTCTCCATAAGTTAGTGTTATCTAGAATGCTATCAGTGACAATCTCAACAGGGAAGCTGTATTTACACTGAATAGAGCGCAAAAAGAGAGGGGGTGGGGCATGTAATCAGTAATGGCATACTCACAACAGTATTGTGTTTTGTCTGTAATAGTAGCTATAGTCTGTTGTTTTGTCTGTAATGGTAGTAAACAGAACAATGATGGTTCAATGCCCTCTTGTCCAGGTATTTTAGACATCAGGAAGCAATTTGTGAGTTTGTTTACTGGACTGCAGTGCTGCTAAAGGCACTTGAAGACTGATTGAGGCATTCCAGCTGTTGTTGGTTGGCTAGCTAGCTACTTCCCCCCATGTTGACAGTTGAAGACTGATTGTGGCATTCCAGCTGTTGTTGGTTGGCTAGCTAGCTACTTCACCCCACGTTGACAGTAGAAGACTGATTGTGGCATTCCAGCTGTTGTTGGTTGGCTAGCTAGCTACTTCCCCCCACGTTGACAGTTGAAGACTGATTGTGGCATTCCAGCTGTTGTTGGTTGGCTAGCTAGCTACTTCACCCCACGTTGACAGTAGAAGACTGATTGTGGCATTCCAGCTGTTGTTGGTTGGCTAGCTAGCGACTTCCCCCCACGTTGACAGTTGAACACTGATTGTGGCATTCCAGCTGTTGTTGGTTGACTAGCTAGCTACTTCACCCCACGTTGACAGTTGTACGTTCTAGTGACAATAACATGGTAAACCACTTGTCAGACATCAGAACACTCAAGAGGCAAAGCACAGGTCCAAAGCTTTGGGAGTGGCTAACAAGGTGTGGCATGGTTTGAAAACCAGGCATTGCTTGCAAGCTAGCCTACATGGAGCAGAAAACAGCTTGCTGAATTGCAAAGATTAATTTATTCATTAAAGTTATTTTTTTTCTCTCCCATAAACAAACAAACAAAAAATAAATGAAATATTGTACAGCATAAAAAAATTGAGCAAGATATGATATCCAGACATATCCTCAAACATAGCACACATACACAGCTCACAAGCTCCAGTACAGAACTAAACGGGTTCACAAGCTCCACTACAGAACTAAACCCTCCCTCACGACGCCAGGACAGCGGAGTCAATCACCACCTTCCGGAGACACCTGAAACCCCACCTCTTTAAGGAATACCTAGGATAGGATGAAGTAATCCTTCTCACCCCCCCTTAAATGATTTAGATGCACTATTGTAAAGTGGCTGTTCCACTGGATGTCATAAGGTGAATTCACCAATTTGTAAGTCGCTCTGGATAAGAGCATCTGCCAAATGACTTAAATGTAATGTAAATGTAAAATGTAAACGGGTTCACAAGCTCCACTACAGAACTAAACGGGTTCACAAGCTCCACTACAGAACTAAATGGATTCACAAGCATAAGTCATCACCTTCCAGTCTTAGAAACAACATGACCAATAAAACACGTCCAGCTTCTAGACTTGTCGTTTCTTCCAGTGATCCTAGCAAGCATGTGTTCATAAGATGTTACCTCCAACATTGATTCTATCCACTGTTTCAGAGTAGGAGTGGCATTACATTTCCAAATTCTAAGGATTACTCTAACTGCTATAACCATACCAACAGTGATCAGTGCCAATTCCTCATTTGTTACATTAAGTAACTCTGTTTTATCACCCAAGAGACATATTCTCTGTGAAACTGGAATTGTTAACCCCAACCATTCCTCCAGATATTTCAAAACATCCTTCCAGAAAAGCCAGCACTAATGTACATTCCCATATTATGTGTAAAAATGTCCCAGGGTCTTTTTTGGCATTTCCAACACAGAGAACTGTTGGTCAGACCCCTGTTATGAAGCCTTGTTGGGGTCCAATAAAACCTATGTAGTATCTTATATTGAGTAAGTTTCCCCCTGGCTTCCCTTCCCTTCGCCCTCTCTGAGCTGGACAAGATCTTCAACCAAGCATCATCCTCGATTTCACACCATATTATTCAGAGGTTTTTATAGTCTACTCTGCAGATGACTATATATTGAGTTTAAAAAAAATGTCTGCTTTGTGTTTGGGTAATTCGAAATACTCCGCTATTGGGTTCTTTCCTGGATTTTGTTCCCTCAATTGTAAATACTTCCATTAATATCCCTCGTCTCCCACATGTTTTATTACCAGATCTGAGTAGGACATTAAAACTTCTCCATTATACAGATCACCTTTAGTACTAATTCCTTTCATTAACCACTTTTTCCAGTATACAGACTTCTTTCCTATCCGTAGTCTAGGATTGTGCCACAATGATGAGTATCCTTGTTTTAGATGTGAATCCACATATACTGTGTACTGTTCTCCACACCTCTTTTGAGTGTAGGAAAATTGGGTTGGGAGTTGACAGACGTCTCCTCTGTCAGACTATGTGACAGAGAATCAACAGACCTCTCCTCTGTCAGACTATGTGACAGAGAATCAACAGACCTCTCCCCTGTCAGACTATGTGACAGAGAATCAACAGACCTCTCCTCTGTCAGACTATGTGACAGAGAATCAACAGACCTCTCCCCTGTCAGACTATGTGACAGAGAATCAACAGACCTCTCCCCTGTCAGACTATGTAACAGATAATCAACAGGGGTGAAAGGATAACTTGGTTCCCGTTCTGTTCAATCCAAGCCAGCATCCGCTTTGACCCAATGCTTAAACCAATTCAGCAATTTCAAATGAAAACGTGTACAATTTAACATCTGGTAAAGACAAGCCTCCTACATCCATTGGTGAGCTTTTTCCTATGAATCCTGTTTTTTGTCCTGTCCAACAAGTATTCATTTGTCATATTGTTTAAAATACCAGTCTATATTCATAGGTAACATTGCAGAAATATACAGTGCCTTTGGAAAGCATTCAGGCCGCTTGACTTTTTCCACATTTTGTTACGTTACAGCCTTATTTTAAAATTGATTAAATCATCGTCCCCCTCCCCCCCTCATTAACCTAGATACAATATCCCATAATGACAAAGAAAAAACTGGTTTTTAGAAATATTTTATAATTGATTAAAATCACATTTACATAAGTATTCGGACCCTTTATTCAGTACTTTGTTCAAGCACCTTTGGCAGTGATTACAGCCTGGAGTCTTCTTGGGTATGACGCTACAAGCTTGGCACACCTGCATTTGGGGAGTTTCTCCCATTCTTCTCTGCAGATCCTCTCAAGCTCTGTCAGGTTGGAAGGGGAGCATTGCGGCACAGCTATTTCCAGGTCTCTCCAGAGATGTTCGATTGGTTTCAAGTCCGGGCTCTGGCTGGGCCACTCAAGGACATTCAGAGACTTGTCCCAAAGCCACTCCTGCGTTGTCTTGGCTGTGTGCTTAGTGTCGTTGTCCTGTTGGAAGGTGAACCTTCGTCCCAGTCTGAGGTCCTGAGCTCTCTGGAGCAGGTTTTCATCAAGGATCTCTCTGAATTTTCTCCGTTCATCTTTAGTCTCCCAGTCCCTGCCACTGAAAAACACCCCCAAAGCATGATGCTGCCACCACCATGCTTCACCGTAGGGATGGTGCCAGGTTTCCTCCAGATGTGACGCTTGGTATTCAGGCCAAAGAGTTCGATCTTGGTTTCATCAGACCAGAGAATCTTGTTTGTCATGGTTTGGGAGTCTTTAGTTGCATTTAAGGCAAACTCCAAGAACGCTGTCATGTGCCTTTTACTGAGGAGTGTCTTCCGTCTGGCCACTCTAACATAAAGGCCTGATTGGGGGAGTGCTGCACAGATGGTTATCCTTCTGGAAGGTTCTCCCATCTCCACAGGGGAACTCTGGAGCTCTGTCAGAGTGACCACCGGGTTCTTGGTCACCTCCCTGACCAAGGCACTTCTCCCACGATTGCTCAGTTTGGCTGTGAGGCCAGCTCTAGAAAGAGTCTTGGGGGTTCCAAACAGCTTCCCTTTAAGAATGATGGAGGTCACTGTGTTCTTGGAGACCTTCAATGCTGCAGACTTTTTTGGTACCCTTCTCCAGATCTGTGCCTCGACACCATCCTGTCTCGGAGTTCTAAGGCCAAATCCTTCAACTTCATGGCTTTGTTTTTGCTCTGACATGCACTGTCAACTGTGGGACCTTACCTTCTATAGACAGGTGTGTGTCTTTCCAAATCATGTCCAATCAATTGCATTTACCACAGGTGGACTCCAATCAAGTTGTGGAAACATCTCAAGGATGATCAATGGAAACAGGATGTACCTGAGCTCAATTTCGAGTCTCATAGCAAAGGGTCTGAATGCTTATGTAAATAAGGTATCTCTGGTTTTTATTTTTAAGAAATTTGCACAAAAAAACAACCTGTTTTTGCTTTGTCATTATCAGGTATTGTGTGTAGATTGCTGAGGATTTTAAAAAGAATATTGAATCCATTTTTAATCCATCTGTAACGTAACAAAATGTCAAAAAAGTCTGAATACTTTTCAACGGCACTGTAATTAAATTGTGGGATCACAACCATTTTTATCATGTTGATCTTTCCCCATAAAAGAAAGTTTTATATTTTCCCATTTTTTTTAAATCTTGACTAGTAGTGGCATTTTTTTTGCCATATCACTTCCTCCAAATTTTTACTCAATTTAATACCCAAATATTTCATCCCAGTAGGAACACATTTTAAATTAAAATGGGGTAAGAGTGACATATGACAGTAATTGGCATTGCTTCCGACTTATTCCAATTCATTTTGTAGCCTGACATACTAGAATATGATTCAATAGAAGTAATGGTGGTACAGACTGAAGAGGATCAGAGATCAGCAGTAGAATACAATCTGCATACATAGGCAGCTTGTGTTCTTTTCCTCCTTCATGTACACCCCTGATTTCTGGATCTGTTCTCATCATTGTCGTAAGAGGCTCTAAAACTATGGTAAACAAGAGAGGGGAGAACGAGCAACCCTGCCTTGTGCCTTTAGAAAGACTTTTAAAAAAGATACATAATTCCATTGGTAAGTACTGTTGTTTTAGGATTGGAATAGAGGACCCCAACCCCTTTACAAAAGTCAGGTCCAAAACCCAATTTTCCTAGGGTTCTTAAGAGAAAAGCCCACTCTACCCAATTTGTAAGTCGCTCTGGATAAGAGCGTCTGCTAAATGACTTAAATGTAATGTAAATGTACCCTATCAAATTACTTCTCAGCATCTTTTTATTTATTTAGTTTTATTTGACCTTTATCTAAGGAGACAGCAGCCGTGGGAACTATATTTGAGCGGTTTAACAACATGAAATATAGGAGCCTCCTCATATTATCAGTTGAGGTCCTGTTCTTATTCAGTCCTACTAGGTCACTATGTATGATATTAGGAAGTGCCTTCTCTAAGCGTATCGCTGAGGAGGCTGATAGCTCTAAAATGTATAGATTCTGTAGTATCTCTATCCTTTTTAGGGGTCAGCGATATCAAAGCCTCATTAAAGGTGTCCGGAAGGAGACGTTTTTAATGCTTCCTGGTAAACCACTGTCAACACAGGTACAATACAGGTGACTTCCCTGCTTTCATAAATAAAATGGCGGCTCTAAACTCCTCTTTTGTTATAGTTCAGTCCAGGTCCTCTGATAATCCAGGTAATTCTATACCAGACCAAAAAAAGTATCCATATCTATGGGGCTGAACAGGAGGATGTATATAAATCTTCATAAAAACATTGAAACACACGGTTTGTGTCTTTGGATGGGGTCTCCATCTCATTGCCCTTCTTAATTGCTGGAATAACGTTAGAAGTGTTTTGCATTTTTAGTTGTCTTGCTAGTAGCCTGCCTTTCTTCTCACCTCCCTCATTAAAACTGGTCTAAACAGAGCACATTCTGCCTTTCTTCTCACCTCCCTCATTAAAGCTGGTCTAAACAGAGCATATTCTGCCTTTTTGTTATACATTTCATGCAACTTAAATGTAAATGTGCAGGCAGTTTTAAATGTGTGAAATCTGTGAAATGTCTTGCCAAACCACATCTGTTTCTAATCTTTTCACTGCGTCACGACTTCTCTCTCCTTTTTAAACACGTTAGTTTCCCTCTAATATGTGCTTTAGAGCGTCTCCATACTGTGGAAACCTCTTCAGTTGAGCCTATGTCTATCTAAAAGGATCTAAGATCATCTGCTCGTGATCGGCTAAATATCTCATCTTGTAATAGCATGGTGTTGAGTCTAAATCTACGCTTTCTCACATTTTCAGAGTTGACATCAACATGTAACTCTACTATAGCATGATCTGTGAGGGCAATGGGCCCAATCTTGCGATCAATATTCATTAATAACCATGAAATGAGATATCAAGAAGAAATCTATTCTGGCGCGTGTGACAGTGGGAGATTAAAGGTATATTCTCGATCATTAGGATGGACTAATCTCCATATGTATGTAAGGCCCATATCTTCTGCTAGCATATGTATTACAAGTCTATCCTTTGGCGTAAAGTTGACTGTAGATGTACTTCCATCAACAATATTGTCCATCACTAAAGTCTCCAGTGAGGATGATCAACCCTTCTATATTTCCAAGTATAAAGTTGACTGTAGATGTACTTCCATCAACAATATTGTCCATCACTAAAGTCTCCAGTGAGGATGATCAACCCTTCTATATTTCCAAGTATAAAGTTGACTGTAGATGTACTTCCATCAACAATATTGTCCATCACTAAAGTCTCCAGTGAGGATGATCAACCCTTCTATATTTCCAAGTATAAAGTTGACTGTAGATGTACTTCCATCAACAATATTGTCCATCACTAAAGTCTCCAGTGAGGATGATCAACCCTTCTATATTTCCAAGTATAAAGTTGACTTCATGCCCCCCCAAAAAATCAGACTCCTCCTTTTTGGGAGAATATATATATATATGTTGCATAACACTACCTGAATCCCATTTTAAAAGAGCCTCGATGCAGATACGCCTGACAAACTCATCAGAGTGTTGCTTCAACATTACAAAATTAAGTATTCAGAATGATCCCCAGATTTTGTTTGGAATTAAATGAGCTATGATACCCTTCTGCAACCAAGCCTTCTCTAACTTCAGTGCCTCTGTATCTGTTAAATGTGATTCCTGTATGAACACAATATACGCCTGTTTTGATTTTAAAATATGTCAATCTTTTCCTCTTCACTTGGTACCCACAACCATTTATGTTCCAAGAGATGTTTAAATAACCATTAGCCACATTTGCTCTGAGTAGTTATAGCCTGTGAGCAGTGCCTCCGCGGTACAATAAAACGGTGCAAATACATGTAGAAAACCAATCCCAAAATAAAACAAAGCAACTAGGAATGTAACGTTTCTTCTCGATGAGTCGATCATCACAGAACTGTCTTTGACGCTGCAGAAGATAAACTGCAGTCTCAACTCAAAATTTCTAAAGGTCCGTGAGGCGCTTGAAAGGCTAAATTAGCACACATAGGCTACCTTAATTTGTATTACAAACGGCATACAATTCAATGTGTATTTGAGCTTGTCTCGTCTTCTTTATCTAGGCTAAACACCTTTCTTTAGCAATAATCTCTCTGCCTCCACGTTGTCCTTGAAAATGATTTTCTTTCCCTTCCAAGTAAAGTTATTTTTGTTTCTTCGCAGTTGCAAACTTCTTCCTGTTCATTGCCAGTTCCTTGGACAGGTCTGGTAAAAAAAGACAGCCGGCGGTCTTCCCACTGAACGCCACCCTTTGCTTTCTACGAACCTTGTTCCAGGTTGTAGATCATTGGAAGTGCAGGAGAACCGTTCTCGGGGGCCCCATTCTCGCCAGGCATGGTTAAGCTTGCAATGGGTTCGTTCAATTTCGAATTCGTTCCTGTCGTCAAATCCAAATCCTTCCGCCATGATTTTCTGCACACACACGGGATTAGTTTGCTCAAATAGATCCTTCAGATTCCTCCGGGTTGACGTGTTTATCCAGGTATTGGTGGGGGTATTCGGAAAGACTTGTTGTTTGCTAATCGATGTGGCGTTCTGCCCTTCTATACCGCGTGTAGCAGAAGGCTTGAAGAAGTTTTCAGCGTGTCGACATTCCAACAATGCCACTTTAGCGAGATGTTTCAAAAAGTAAATTATTTTTTATATTAAACTGTACTTCAAGTCCAATATTTTAAGACAAAAAAAGTGTATGCCGTTAAATTTCAGTATGTACATGCAGGTATTAGGAGCTCTCTAACGTGCTGCCATCTTTTTCGACGGTCCCACGTCAGTTTAAGATAAATATATATATCTATCAATCAGATAAAGTTCTCAATATCTTACCTCACCAGTTGGGAAAGAGTGCTTGGTCCTGCAAACAAATAACAGATTGAAAAATATTATTTGCAACATTTCTCATTAGCTGGCTAGCCAAATCACCAATTCAGGATTTTAAAACGGAGCTGTTCTTCAAAATTGACACATTCCCGAATTAACAATTAACTAGTTAGTTTTATTTTTTATTTTTTTTTGTCTAACCAACTGACGAGATCATCTGCTAGTGGCCTGTCAAAATCACACACTTGGCATTGCACACCTCAATGATTGAATTTAACATTCATATGAAAGCCATTTGTTGAACATTTCAACATAATTTGTTGAATAAATAAATGTTGTACTTACATTTCATAAAGTTGTTGTTTAGTTATTCTTCTAGCTAGAAAGAGTTCACAGAAGAAAAATCCGAATGAGAATGCCGAGATGTCATCACTCTGCGTCTTACGTGACACAAAGATTATCCCCAATGAATGGATGGAGTCAACTTTCATTTGAAGCCACATTTGTGGATTGTAAACACATCTACAGGCGGACAAATTTTCTAAACAATCTGTAAGCACTTTTTTAATGCGCAAATGCACATTCCACAGTTGTAAATGTTAGGGATTTTTCTCACAAATCGTTCAACATTTGTTGAAATTTTTATACTATTTGTGTGCTATGTTTAATATATTTACAGATATAAGTAAAATATCTTCACATATTCACGGATAATGGTTTAATTTAAAATGTTTTAATATATTTACAGATTATGGTTTTATTTATGAAATATTTGTATATATTCACAGATCCTAGTTTTATTTTTTATTTATTTATGTTGAATATATATGCATGGATCATGGTAGACACTTACAGAATAAAGAAACAAACCTCACTCCTCACACAAAACACACAACAGACTTGGTACAAAAGAAAAGACAACTTCAACTAGATGGACTTTGCGCAGTTTGTCTGTGTTGTGGCCCCAGTGGTGTGAAATAGTAAAAATACTTTAAGTCGTACGTAAGTCATTTTTTAAGTATTTTAAATATTTTTGACAACTTTTTATTTTATTTCACTACATTCCTTAATTAAGAAAATATGTACTTTAACTCCCAGAACTAACTGGGCCAGAACTAACTGTTCCCAGAACTAACTGTTATCTGTGATGAATTGAGAGAACTCCCCCAACCCTGAACTAACTGTTATCTGTGCTGAATTGAGAGAACTCCCCCAACCCTGAACTAACTGTTATCTGTGATGAATTGAGAGAACTCCCCCAACCCTGAACTAACTGTTATCTGTGATGAATTGAGAGAACTCCCCCAACCCTGAACTAACTGTTATCTGTGCTGAATTGAGAGAACTCCCCCAACCCTGAACTAACTGTTATCTGTGCTGAATTGAGAGAACTCCCCCAACCCTGCATTCTAGATAGGCCTGATACCTGGGTGTTCCATGGACCAGAGTAGAGAGACCTACTGACCGGCGTAACATGACAGGTTATATGACGACGGACTACTATCTCTCCATTAGAGACTTCCTGTAGTCATTATTTTGTCTGTGTCCCTCTATGTCCCAAATGACACCTATTCCCTACATAGTACACTATTTTTTTTACCACGGCTCCAGTCAAAAATAGTGCACTAAGTAGAGAATAGGTACCTTTTGGGACACATTCAAAAATATATGACTACAGGAAGTCTCTAATGGAGAGATATTAGTCTGTAATAGGGTGCCATTCAGGAAGTATCCAATATGTCTGACTGATAATGATGGAAAGATGCTAAAGAAGAGAACAGAATAGGGGGAGGAGGGCTAGGGGGAGGAGAAGAGGAAACCCCTGTGATGTGTAAGAATATAAATGCTGGGGCATGCAGCATCAGTCTGACAAAACAAGTAGTCTACCAACTTCATCATCAGTCAGGAGCATCACTGGACCCAGAGCCTACAAACAATTAGCTGGAACATGAATTTTTCTACACGCTGTACGTCTGACGTCACACTAATCTGCCGTTCTCCCTGGTCGCATTTTTGTATTTTATCACTCACTTGTTCTCCTCTTCCCCTCCTTTCAGATCTCTCACTCCTCTCGGCGCTCGTGGTGTTAGTTAAGGGGAATCCAGTGCCCAGCGCGCTCTCTGAGCTTATGACCTCCGGATGGACCTCAGGAGAAGAGCTCGGGACAGACGGTGAAACGGGCGCGCCCCCGAAGTGGGAGAAAATGATCAAGATGCTCGTTCACGAGGTAACCACCTTGCGGAACCAACAGGTGAGTTGTTTTAGATGTGTTACAATTTTTGACCGTTATAGTTGAAAACAACAACAGGCCTATTAACATTGAACATAATAAATTAAACCAAACTGAAAAAATACAACTTTTATTCGTCCTTGTGTTGTAGTTTGTCAGTGGTGTAAAGTAAAAATACGTTAAAGTACTACTTCAGTAGTTTTTTGGGGTGTCTGTACTTTACTTTTCTATTTATGACAACTTTTGCTTCACTACATTCCTAAAGAAAAGCATATACCTTTTTACTCCATACATTTCCCTGACGCCCAAAAGTACTTGTTACATGTTGAATGCTTAGAAGGACAGGACAATTGTCCAATTCACACTTAAGAGAACATCCCTGTTCATCCCTACTGCCTCTTATCTCAACACAAATGCCCCATTTGTAAATTATGAATGTTGGAGTGTGCCCTTCGCTATCCGTAAAATTTTAAAAAACTAGAACATTGTGCCATCTGGTTTGCTTAAATATAAGTCATTTTAAATGATTTATATTTGTACTTTTACTTTTGATACTTAAATATATTTAAAACCAAATACTATTAGACTATCATTTTCTATTAAGGTATCTTTACTTTTACTTAAGTATGACAATTGGGTACTTTTTCCACCTCTAGTTTGTGGAGGAGTTTCAGAAGCCCGTGGAAGAGATTTCATCGTTCTCACAGCACCAGGTCCCATCCACCCCCCCACACCTCTCCAAGACTCTTTGCTCCACCTCCAACAAGGTAAAGATGGAGATCAATGAATAAATGTCCCTGACCTGTGTCCGGAATTCAGTCCAAATAATGAAGCCAAGATATTCCTTTTGTGATCAAAATGAAAATCCCCTAACTGAAAAAGAGTAATTTAAATGGCAGAAGCAGATGGACTAGGTAGGCAACATGCAGATATCTTTATTGGCTGACAGTCTGAGCCTTGTACCTCGATGTCTTCCTTCTAGAATCTAGGCCCCAGGGAGTGGAAATAAAATGTGACTAATTGATTGATGGTGTTTGTTGTCCTCTCTCCTATAGGAGGCATGTCTGCAGGAGATCATTCGGGGTCTGCAAGTGTTCCAGCTTCTTCTTCAGCACGTTAAGGCTGAATACCCTCAATCAACCCTGCTCCCCTCTGTCACACACAAGACCACTGTCCTGATAGGGCTGGTCAAAGACCAGGTATGTAATACTAATATGTAATATAAAAGTGTTACATTATATTGGAATACAACTTAAATATCATTAAAAAAAATTAAAAAATGTACTTTCATTGTGGTCCATGAGCCGATTTCCCAGAATTGGATTAATTCAGATGCCTAAGGTTTAGCAGTCTTGTGGCACACAGATTGACCTAACGTAGTGTATCTCTCGCTCTCTCTCTCTCAACATGAAGGTTGCTGAGGTAGTAGAGGACCTGTCTGCCAGTGAGAGGAAGCGTGTTCTGGGTGAGGTGTCTACGGGGACAGAGTGGGAGAGGAAGACCAGCGTTCACGCCATCCTTAGGGAGCTACGTAACTTCCTGGTTGACACCAAGAGAGCCCTCCGCCGCATGGGAAAGAGGGGCAAAGACTTCCAGTAACCATGACAACACTGCTATGGGCGTAGATGTGTTATATCAGGCCTGGAACAGAAACTTGCAGTGTCTTATTCTCTAACACAATGGATTTCTTTTGATTTATTTATTGAATGTAATACTTGACTGAACTTGAAAATGATCAAAATATTTATGGTTGAGATGAAATGCATTTAATTAATTTATTTTATTTAATCAGATTCATTAATTTGATCTCGAGAAGCTTTGTGCCTCAGATATAAAAATATATATATATTTTTTTTTAAAGCAAAGAGTGTTATTTATTTCCATACAAATGGACTCTGAATGTATTTTTCTAATGATGACATGCTGTTGATGAATGCATCAACAGTACATCAGTGACTACATGTTGGACACACTGTGATGTTGTGGATACAACAATGAATAATAAATGGTCTCAAATAATATAGAAATGTGTTGCTCCTGTGTTGTTTATTTACTGAACATACAGTACCAGTCAATGTTTGGACAGACCTACTCAATCCGGGGTTGTTGTTTTTTTTACCATTTTCTACATTGTAGAATAAATGTATAAACATCAAAACCATGAGAAAACACATATGGAATCATGTAGTAACCAAAAAAACTATTAAACAAATGTATATTTTAGATTTAAGATTCTTCAAAGTAGCCACCCTTAGACTTGATGACAGCTTTTCACAATCTTGGCATTCTCTCAACCACCTTCATGAGGTAGTCACCTGGAATGCATTTCAATTAACAGGTGTGCCTCGTTTACAGTTAATTTGCGGAATTTATTTCCTTCTTAATGTGTTTGTGACAAGGTAGGGGTGGTATACAGAAGAGCCCTATTTGGTAAAAGACCAACTTCAAATTATGGCAAGAACATCTCAAATGAGCAAAGAGAAACGACAGTCCATCAATACTTTAAGACATGAAGGTCAGTCAATCTGGAACATTTCAGGAACTTTTAACGGTTCTTCAAGTGCAGTCACAATAAACCATCAAGCGCTATGATGAAACTGTCTCTCATGAGGACCGCCACAGGAAAGGAAGACCCGGAGTTCCCTCTGCTGGAGGATAAGTTCATTAGAGTTACCTGTCTCTCATGAGGACCGCCACAGGAAAGGAAGACCCGGAGTTCCCTCTGCTGCAGAGGATAAGTTCATTAGAGTTAACTGTCTCTCATGAGGACCGCCACAGGAAAGGAAGACCCGGAGTTACCTCTGCTGGAGGATAAGTTCATTAGAGTTACCTGGCTCTCATGAGGACCACCACAGGAAAGGAAGACCCAGAGTTACCTCTGCTGGAGGATAAGTTCATTAGAGTTACCTGTCTCTCATGAGGACCGCCACAGGAAAGGAAGACCCGGAGTTCCCTCTGCTGGAGGATAAGTTCATTAGAGTTACCTGTCTCTCATGAGGACCGCCACAGGAAAGGAAGACCCGGAGTTCCCTCTGCTGGAGGATAAGTTCATTAGAGTTACCTGGCTCTCATGAGGACCACCACAGGAAAGGAAGACCCGGAGTTCCCTCTGCTGGAGGATAAGTTCATTAGAGTTAACTGCACCTCAGACTGCAGCCCAAATAAATGCTTCAAGAGTTCAAGTAACAGACACATCTCAGCATCAACTGTCCAGAGGAGACTGTGTGAATCAGACCTTCGTGATTGAATTTCTGCAAAGAAACCACTACTAAAGTACACTAATAAAAAGAAGAGACTTGCTTGGGACAAGAAACACGAGCGATGGACAATAGACTGGTAGAAATCGGTCTTTTGGTCTGATGAGTCCAAATTGGAGATGTCTGAAAATAGTAAAAAGAAACACCCTTGAATGAGGAGGCGTGTCCAAACGTTTGACTGATGCTGTAGTTTCAACCAGATGGTTATTCACACACGTTGTCATCACAACAAAACATTACTTCCACTGATCGGTTGGTGAATTGACCAACCAGTGAATCACAAAACAGTCATCTCTCAAAAGGTGATTTATAGAGAAACTCAGGTCCACTTTTAACCAACAGGCAGACATTTTTATATAAGATAATTTCAAGTAAAACAGACAAACACAGATCCATGAACAAATGACAAGATAAAGGTTTTACATGTTCCCAAACAGAGAGGAAACAAAACAATAGAGAAACGTTGGTCACAGCGCAGTAAAGGACCTGTTTCAGAATAAGATGTCCATCACGCCATTGGGCATTTCATGAGAGGATCATTCAGAGCTTCATGTTTCCGACGTAACCCGAGCGACGTGACAATGAAAGTTCCATCCAACCTATAATATATTAGCCATATAGAAATTGGTGAGGGTAAGATGGTGTCCGTTTCTGTGGTGACAGCTGGGAGTCACATGACCACA
The DNA here is from genome assembly GCF_036934945.1 of Oncorhynchus masou masou. NCBI lineage: Eukaryota > Metazoa > Chordata > Actinopteri > Salmoniformes > Salmonidae > Oncorhynchus > Oncorhynchus masou. Next base: position 12,414,638 of record NC_088223.1, read on the forward strand.
GTTGGATGAGGTAATTGGCCAGGTCAGGGTTGTTCTCAGCCCCACAGCAGACTGGAAGAGAGAAAACAAGGTCAGAGGTCATCTTCGTCTGAATGGTATGGCTCCCTATTCTCTATATAGTGCCCTACTTTGACCAGATCCATGGAACACTATTCCCTATAGTGCCCTACTTTGACCAGATCCATGGAACACTATTCCCTATATAGTGCCCTACTTTGACCAGATCCATGGAACACTATTCCCTATATAGTGCCCTACTTTGACCAGATCCATGGAACACTATTCCCTATATAGTGCCCTACTTTGACCAGATCCATGGAACACTATTCCCTATATCAGGAGGCCAAACCCCAGACAATGACACACAGCATACCTTAGAATGTTTGGCTCAGGCATTCCAGGATCCCCGCCACGAGCAAAACCTGTCAATCAAAAACAAAGAGCAGAGATGGAGAGAAGCAAATTGTTGAAGAGATATTAGCTGCATTCCTGAGTTTCGTTTTTCCAAAGCCTGCGTAACATCTCTTACTATCTGAGCTGTTCTCCAATAAAACCGTCTCCATCATTTCCTCTGACTCAAACGTGGCCATGTAGTTTACTAGCATCAGTAGCGTGTTCCTGACAAGGGGTGAACATGGGTGTTGCGTAACCAACACTTGAAGCGTCATAACATTCCAGACCATCGGGCAGGCAGAGCCTGGATTTCCCCTACTTCCTGTCCCTTTCTCCACCCCGCTCTCTCTTTCTCCACCCCGCTCTCTCTTTCTCCACCCCGCTCTCTCTTTCTGCACCCCGCTCTCTCTTTCTCCACCCCGCTCTCTCTTTCTCCACCCCGCTCTCTCTTTCTGCACCCCGCTCTCTCTTTCTCCACCCCAATCTCTGGCTTTCCTCCTGTTTCCCTCTCCCCCTTTCCTCCTGTTTCCCTCTCCCCCTTTCCTCCTGTTTCCCTCTCCCCCTTTCCTCCTGTTTCCCTCTCCTCCCGTTTCCCTCTCCCCTTTTCCTCCCGTTTCCCTCTCCCCCTTTCCTCCCGTTTCCCTCTCCCCCTTTCCTCCCGTTTCCCTCTCCCCTTTTCCTCCCGTTTCCCTCTCCCCTTTTCCTCCCGTTTCCCTCTCCCCTTTTCCTCCCGTTTCCCTCTCCCCTTTTCCTCCCGTTTCCCTCTCCCCTTTTCCTCCCGTTTCCCTCTCCCCTTTTCCTCCTGTTTCCCTCTCCCCTTTTCCTCGTGGCCAGCAGTTGTCCCTGTGGACAAGTAGAGACGTCAGGGAAGGAAATGGAATGTTGGAACTGACTCCCCTAATAACTAAAAGACACTTCGCAAAGACAAACGGCTAAAAGCAGAGTCACTTGCTGGGTTTGAACGAACGGCGGAGGATCAAAATCTACAACCGTCTGGAAATGTTTTTGTCTCTAACACCCGTTACTGACCATCGTGAGGGGATAAGAGAATAGTAACCATGTTTTAAGAGTGGACAGCTAGCTTGTGAAACTCAGTGTGTCATCATAAGTTACATTTCTGTATTTCTGCAACCATATTCATTCACTCCATTCATTCATGCCACATTGCATCACCATTCTCATTCCTGTCACTGCAAACATTCCGGGTTTCTCATCAAGTTCTCTGAAGATAGTGTGTGTGTGTGTGTACTGTGTAGACATGCTAGCTTGTGGCAGACACTCAGAGGTTCCCCAGTGTAACTATCTCGCTCCCAGAGAAGCTGTATCCACTCCGGACCTAAACAGAACTTCTGGTCTGGTAGCAAAACATTAGCCATGAGAGATGCACTGTGGGAATCACACTTGATGATACCCAATAGCAATGTGCATTCTGCACTATTCTCTAAATTACAAGTCATTGTGCACCCACACACAACCCTTAGCTCGCACCTAGAGGGGAGAGGGGGGGGGGGGGGACACTTGGAAAGGAGTGGTGCAGTTTCATGTCAAAACCAATAAATTGACAGTTGTGCCATATAGATTGCTAAATAGTTGGGAAGAGATGTACCAATTTCGTGGCACATGGTTTATGAACGGATACACAAAATGATACCGGATTCAGAACTTTGAATTTTTCAATTATACAAAATTCTTGCAACCAATATAAATGACATATACAGTCCCAGTCAACAGTTTGGACACACCTACTCATTCCAGGGTTGCTCTTTTATTTTCTACCTTGTAGAATAATAGTGAAGGTATCAAAGCGATGAAATAACACATATGGAATCATGTTGTAACCCCCCCCCCATAAATTAAAATATATTTTATATTTGAGATTCTTCAGAGTAGCAACAACCACAAAAACGAAAGGGGGGGTGGTAGGTTGAGTTAGGCTCCCTCCTCCTTGACATCGGTTTAATATTCACAAATTCGAGTTAGGGGAAGCTCGTTTGTGTTATGCCACCAATGCATGCGGTTGGAATTGCATGATCAGTACGTTTTTCTTCTTACAGTTAGCTAAGCCACGCAGCCCACATTTATGGAGATTTATGGCCGTAGCCTGACAAAGGGATTTCCTGTCGAAATAATAGCTTAACCAGCTAGTGAAGACTTTGTCCTGGGGACTCCAAGGGGTGCATATTTTGTTTTTTTGCCCTAGTACCACAGAGTTGATTCAAATGATCAACTCATCACGGTGTAGTGCTAAGGCAAAACCCCCAAATTTGCAAACCATGGGGTCCCCAGCACCGAATTTGGGAAACTCTGAGCTGTGGCTCACAGTGGTCAGTTATCATAGCTAGGGGCGTGAATGGGGAAGTGAAACCAGGTACGTCCCTGCTGTCAAGTGAAACTAGCTAAAAAAAAAGGTTGGATACTCCCGTGGGGGATCGTGAATCTGATTTCTCCTATAACACCGTACAAGCACACACACGCACAAAAAACAGTAACGTACAGCAGACTATTTGACCCCGAACGGTACCGCAGCTACACCAACGCGCGCACACCACACCCACTTAAACAAACGAAGGCTTTACACGATGAGTCCCAATGTGCGTTTTGCGAACTAGTTTTCTTTGACAGCTGGGGCATACTTGGGTTAATTCAGGCTCGCTCTGTCTCTGGTTTCATTTCCCCATTTACACCCCTGACTATGATAACACGCCACTGTGAGCCACAGCTTAGTTTCCCAAACTCGGTCTGGGGTGCACATTGTAAGCCTATTCTAGGCCCCCGGAAACCGAACTGGTAGCATGCTAAGCTAATCAGCTAGCCCCGTACTAACCCAGATAGAGCACCGTGGGGATGAAACCCCAGCGGATGATGAACTGTCCGGTCTGGAATACCGTCTGCAGGCGTTGTTTGGTCTCCTTGCTGAACTTCGCCATGGTACTTTGCAGGTTTACTGATTCCCTCAAGGACGTGAAAAAGAGGAAGTCGACGGAGGAAGCTTGGCCGTAAAGCAAGGCAGAAAGTTTTGCTTTTTGCGACAGTTGGTACAATCACAATTGTGACGAGCGCCACTTTGTGGGCGCAAATGTTTCTGCTCCAAACTAATCTCGCTACCCAGTTCTCGTTACCCAATTCTCCCGAAAATTGTCACTTCGCCGTTTACACGTGCATCTTTCCATGTGAGATTAGCTCCAAGCAAACTCCTCATACTAATGTTCTTCTGAACCGTACAAAGCTTAAAATTAACATAATACATACTGAAATATGCATGCTGATAACATACATACACAAACTGGCTGCAAACTTTCACTCACATGTCTGGGTTTGAGAACTAGGCCCGTCATGTCATCTCCTGAGTGAGGATGAGTGTGTGTTTGTGCTTGCATGTGTGTGATGAAGAACAGCAACAGAAATATAGTGAAATATAGAAATACTTTATTCTCAGAGAGAGTATCTCTATCAGTGAGTTATCTTCAGACAGAAAATCCCAAACAATTGAAGTTCATCAATATGTACAGATTCTTGACATACCATAAAACAGAATACAGAAACATGATTGTTATTGTTCCACCATATGAATATAAAACAGATCTAGAACACTGACGGACAGATCTCTGGGACTGATAGAACACTGGTTCTAGAACACAAAGGTTCCAGAGGGGCAGACTTTATTCTGCATTCAGATCTCCAGTAGGAAACCGTGTTCTGTCTGATCTTCGGAGTCCTAATCATAGAAATAGAATGAATAGAACAGATGTCACAATTCAAGTCAATGATGGCAAAATGGATGGACTAGTGGCCATTGCAAGTGTACCCATATGTGTAAACATCAATATGTGCTGTGATTTGTTTAAACTCAACTGACATTACAAAAAAAAGACATTCCATTGCATGAGCCACATTGTTAACAATTTAAATGAACATTCTACATTACTTTGAAAATTATTGCGTTACAATACCAGGCAGCCATTGCAAGTGTATCCATGAGTTTACCAGCCAAATTGCCAGGGTTAGAGCTTCCAAGTCTGTTCAATTCATTCTATTTCCATGCTCCCAAAACTTCTCTCAATCTTTACCGCAGTGAACTTTATTGCCACCAAATTGGAGAAGAATGTGACTTTGACTTTGTTCTGCTAGTCAGCAGTACACCTCTCCTCAAGGGTGTTATTTGTGTGTATTACATTATAAAGCAGGTTATGATAGACCAGAGAACAGATTAATTAAAAGACCAATCAATCAATCAATAAAGATCAACCCTAGCTTGAATAGGCCTACTGCAAATTCCCTAGCCACTCCTCCAACACCCCTATAGCCACTCCTCCCTAGCCGCCCCCTATAGCCCCTCCTCCCTAGCCGCCCCTATAGCCACTCCTCCCTAGCCGCCCCCTATAGCCGCTCATCCCTAGCCCCTATAGCCCCTCCTCCCTAGCCGCCCCTATAGCCGCTCCTCCCAAGCCCCTATAGCCGCTCCTCCCTAGCCCCTATACCCGCTCCTCCCTAGCCCCTATAGCCGCTCCTCCCTAGCCGCCCCTATAGCCACTCCTCCCTAGCCCCTATAGCCACTCCTCCCTAGCCGCCCCTATAGCCACTCCTCCCTAGCCGCCCCTATAGCCACTCCTCCCTAGCCCCTATAGCCACTCCTCCCTAGCCACCCCTATAGCCACTCCTCCCTAGCCCCTATAGCCGCTCCTCCCTAGCCGCTCCTATAGCCGCTCCTCCCTAGCCGCCCCTATAGCCGCTCCTCCCTAGCCCCTATAGCCACTCCTCCCTAGCCCCTATAGCCACTCCTCCCTAGCCGCCCCTATAGCCGCTCCTCCCTAGCCGCCCCTATAGCCGCTCCTCCCTAGCCGCCCCTCCTCCTACGCCCCTATAGCCACTCCTCCCTAGCCGCCCCTATAGCCCCTCCTCCTAGGCCCTATAGCCCCTCCTCCCTAGCCCCTATGGCCCCTCCTCCCTAGCCCCTATGGCCGCTCCTCCCTAGCCGCTATGGCCACTCCTCCCTAGCCCCTATGGCCACTCCTCCCTAGCCCCTATAGCCCCTCCTCCCTAGCCGCCCCTATAGCCCCTCCTCCCTAGCCGCCCCTATAGCCGCTCCTCCCTAGCCCCTATAGCCGCTCCTCCCTAGCCCCTATAGCCGCTCCTCCCTAGCCGCCCCTATAGCCACTCCTCCCTAGCCGCCCCTATAGCCACTCCTCCCTAGCCGCCCCTATAGCCGCTCCTCCCTAGCCGCCCCTATAGCCCCTCCTCCCTAGCCGCCCCTATAGCCACTCCTCCCTAGCCGCCCCTATAGCCACTCCTCCCTAGCCGCCCCTATAGCCACTCCTCCCTAGCCGCCCCTATAGCCACTCCTCCCTAGCCACTCCTCCCTTGCCCCTATAGCCACTCCTCCCTAGCCACTCCTCCCTAGCCGCCCCTATAGCCGCTCCTCCTAAGCCCAGGGTATGTTTGGGATGGTGGTCGTGCAGGGTTGTGTTTTCTTGTGCATTAACACTGAAGGGATTCAACACTGCTAAAACAACAACTATCTGTCTCGTAGGAAAATGCCACATTTATAACCGGACTTGGTCTGCTGTACATAGAACACCACAGTTAAAAGGTCGACTCTGCAATATGACATCAGCATACACGGTGGGGTGACTTCCTGCTACTACATAAGCTGAATCACTCCCTTCATTCGAGTGTTCACACATGCCTCTGCCATACTGTATGCACAAGTGTCCCAAAGCTGAGGGAGTGAAAATTAATCAAGGGGGTAGGGGCTAATTAGACCCTCGGAGAGCCACGTTGGCCAAGCCAGCAAGGCTGCAGAGCGAAGTGCTATCCCGACACACACCGCGATATGTTTGCAATTTGATACAAAAGACTGGAGAGGCGTGCCCAATTATAAGTCCCTTTGCAGTTGTTTGTATGCCTTATTGACACATGTAACAGATGAAAAACCTCACAAATGAAACATTTAACTGTTACTGAGGTTTATACATCTTGTAAAAAAAACAGGGGGATTTGTTCATTTAAAATATCATGCTCATTTTATTATTTAAAATGTGGAACATGAATTACGTTGTTCAAGTCACGAGCGTGTCCCGAAGTCGATGGGTTCAGTGTTCCCTCGCCATTCTCTGGACATCACTCTCGCCACTCTTTTGAAAGCAACATGTGACAAACGGAGGGTCATCCAAGCGAGTTGGCTGGGGCGAGGGTTTGGGATCCACCGTTACACTCCGCAATATGACACCACCATCAAGTGTATCTTTAAAAAAAAAAAAAAACTAGTCTCCCTCTTCGTCATTAGAACATACCACAGTTTACAAAAGCAGTTCATACATCATCAAAACAAAGCATTAAAACAAATCCACCCCAATCAACTTATTGATCTGAAACACACAAACCCCAATAAGCTTGTTTATTGATGAGATCAGTGAGAAAATATTGCTTCTAATAGGATAACATCAATCAACTTATTGATCTGAAACACACAAACCCTCTATAACAATCAATACTTTTCAGACATTTACGACAATTCATCATTTTTTTTTTGGGGGGGGGGGGGTTCTACAATTTAGCAATCTGTCGTTTAATTGTTTCGTGGGATGCTATGGCAACAGGAGTGTGAACTTGGCATTGTGTTGGGGTTGTTCAAACCCTAGTGCATGATGGGTAGGAGTACAGGATTACCATTGGGGTGCAGAGTGGAAGGGGATGGGGGCTCTAAACTCTCCTATTCATTATCTCTCTCACACACACACACACACACACACACACACACACACACACACACACACACACACACACACACACACACACACACACACACACACACACACACACACAGGTCAGGAGGGATGTATGGAAAGTCAAGCAGGACAAACAGGAGTTTTTTTAAATACTCAATTTCCAAACCTTTTACAAAAACAGTTGTTTTTGAGTCACTCTGTCCAGTCTGCAGTTCTGTCTAGTTACCACCAGGGGGGTGGGGGGGTGGTTCAGTAACTCCAGGGATGAGGGCTGGACCCAGGGTCCCGGCTCTCTCACACCAGGCTCTTGCTTTGGGGAGAGAGGAGGGGGAGGAGAGGAGCCGGCCTTTGGAGGTGGGAAGCTGTCCACTGGAGAAGAAGAGGTGGGGGAGATGAAGAATGGTGTGGAGAGGAAAGAAGGGAGGGCATGTGTTAATGAGTTTGGGTTCCAGTCCCACTGGCAGGCTGGGAGTCCAGATCAAAAGGTACAGGGGCATGGGGTTAGAGGGTTTAGATGGGTGGTGAGAAGTCAAGTTTTAAATATCAGGGTTCACAGGTCACTCCTAAAGTGCACCCTGATGCTTGGCGAGCGCTGGGTGTGGGAGGGGCTTATATAGCCTAGCTCCTCCTCCTGTAGACTGCCACTGCATGAATAGCGGCCAGCCTCTGGGTTACCACGATTACATCCAGTGTTGTTTCCTTCGAAGGAGCGGGAGAACACGGCGCTGGCTGTACGCGATAGGCTGCTCAGAGCGCTATGGCTTGGCCCCTTGGGCACCGATTGGCTGGACGTCAGCGTCAGACGTTTGATTGACAGATCCAGGTTCTCGATCAAAGCCTGCCCCCCTGGAGTACAAGTCTCCTTCTCCTTATGCGACCGTCCACCTAAATGCCACTTCCTGCTTCCTGTCTTGGTCCCTCCCACCCCAGGGGTGATACTGTTGCTGATAGTAATGGTGGGCGGAGTCAGGTAGTCTGGGCCGGACCCTCTTTTAGGCCACACCCCTTCATCCACTTCCGAGATATCCATCAACTCGTCCGGGGAACCCAAATCCACTGCATCTAGCGAGAGAAGGAGGGAGAGCGAGCGAGAAAGAGGGAGGGAGAGCGAGCGAGCAAGAGAAGGAGGGAGAGCGAGCGAGCAAGAGAAGGAGGGAGAGCGAGCGAGAAAGAGGAGGGAGAGCGAGCGAGAAAGAGAAGGAGGGAGAGCGAGCGAGAAAGAGAGCGAGAAAGAGCGAGAAAGAGAGAGAGCGAGAAAGAGAGAGAGCGAGAAAGAGAGAGAGCGAGAAAGAGAGAGAGCGAGAAAGAGAGAGAGCGAGAAAGAGAGAGAGCGAGAAAGAGAGAGAGCGAGAAAGAGAGAGAGCGAGAAAGAGAGAGCGCACCTTTATTACATTCCACTTCAAGCACTGGTTGCCATTCGGCTGTACTACTGTGTGATAGCAGTTAGTGCTGTGATCAGTTAACTTATCAGGTATCACCAGTTATCAGAGGCCAGCAACAGGCCTGGGCAGCAGGAGTAGTAGAAAGCAAAACGCATACCCACACCACACACACACAATCTACTATCTAATACTAGCAGACGGACAGATAGGCAGGTCCTTCAATAAAACTGAACTGATACAAAAACTGAAATGAATACTAAATAAAAACCTTATAACATCTGGGCAAGAGACTGCCAGTATGGGCAGACGAGATAGAACCCCTTTCTGATTTGATGAGCACAGTGACCTATTGGCCAATCCAGAGCTGCCTATCCTCCTCAGCTGCTACAGCTAACCAATCAGAAGAGAGCAGTCTGTCACCCCCGGCAACCCAGTGATGTGTTGGAGCAAGGCGTTTTAGAGACCAAATTACCTCGCAGGCACACGCACACACACACACACACACCAAACTTCCTTCACCAGTGAATGGAGAACAGAGGGAGGATGGATGGAGAGAGTGAGGAAGAAGAAAGAGACCGGAGGACATACAGTAACACCTAGGGTTTCTCTTTATTTTTACTATTGTTCTCATTGTAGAATAACACTGAAGACACCAAAACTATGAAATACCACATTTGGAATCATGTCGTAACCAAAAAAATAAACTTTGCCTTGATGACAGCTTTGCACACTCTTAGCATTCTCTCAACTAGCTTCATGAGGAATGCTTTCCAACAGTTTTGAAGGAGCTCCCACATATGCTTGTTGGCTGCTTTTCCTTCACTCTGCGGTCCAACTCATCCCAAATCATCTCAATTGGGTTGAGTTTGGGTGATTGTGGAGGCCAGGTCATCTGATGCAGCACTCCCATTTACTCTCCTTCTTGGTCAAATAGCCCTTACACAGCCTGGGAGGTGTGTTGGGTCATTGTCCTGTCTCTTCTTCTTATTGGTGTCCTTTAGTAGTGGTTTCTTTGCAGCAATTCGACCATGAAGGCCTGATTCACGCAGTCTCCTCTGAACAGTTAATGTTGATATGTTTCTGTTACTTGAGCTCTGAAGCATTAATTTGGGTTGCAATTTCTGAGGCTGGTAATTCTAATGAACTTATCCTCTGCAGCAGAGGTAACTCTGGGTCTTCCTTTCCTGTGGTGGTCCTCATGAGAGACAGTTTCATCATTGCGCTTGGTTTTTGCAACTGCACTTGAAGAAACTTTCATAGTTTTACGGATTGACTGACCTTCATGTCTTAAAGTAATAGACTGTCGTGTCGCTTTGCTTATTTGAGCTGTTCTTGCCATAATATGGACTTGGTCTTTTACCAAATAGGGCTACCTCCTGTATACCACCACTACCATGTCACAACACAACTGATTGGCTCAAACGCATTAAGGAAAGAAATTCCACAAATTAACTTTTAACAAGGCACACCTATTAATTGAAATGCATTCCAGGTGACTACCTCATGAAGCTGGTTGAGAGAATGCTAAGAGTGTGCAAAGCGGTCATCAAGTAGCAAAGGGTGGCTACTTTGAAGAATCTCAAATATAAAACATTTTGATTTGTTTAACACTTTCTTGGTTACTACAATATTCCATATGTTTTTTCCTAGTTTTGATGTCTTCACTATTATTCTACAATGTAGAAAATAGTAAAAATACAAACTTTTGACCGGTACTGTAGATATCAGGAGAGGCAACGCCGCACGGCAAAAGTTAGTCAGCAAACCAATCAGCCGTCATGCTTAGACAAGACCATGCCTCCACACACTGTTACCTAGGTTACCCCGGGGATGGGGAGGGTCTTAGTACTGGGCCCTCCCTGCGGAGGCGGGCCCAGAACCCTCGTCCACCAATCGCCTCACAGACTTCTGCCTCCTGACCTCTTGACCTCTAAGACTGAGGTCGTGGGTGGGGCTGACCTCTGAGGCTGACCCCAGCGGCTCCGGCTCGGGCTGGGTTAATGGTCGGGGGTCACGAGGTCGCAGAGAGTCTCCATTGGGCATCGTCACACTGATCTCTGGGATGGATGACCCTTGACCTCCAGGGGCCGCCAGGTCACTGTCTACACTGACCTCCTGGGACTCTGGGGTCATGGAGATGGGGACACAGATATGAGACAGACACACAAAACACAGAGTAAAATAACGTGATGGCAAAAGAATTATAATTATGATCACAAAGTATACAGAGTATAGTGATAATGCACATGCAGATAGTGATAATGTACACGCCTATATAATAATACAGTCAACTATGCAAAAAGATGAGACAGTGCTCATGTATAGACAGTGCTCATGTATAGACAGTGCTCATGTATAGACAGTGCTCATGTGTAGACAGTGACCATGTGTAGACAGTGACCATGTATAGACAGTGACCATGTATAGACAGTGCTCATGTATAGACAGTGACCATGTATAGACAGTGACCATGTATAGACAGTGCTCATGTATAGACAGTGCTCATGTATAGACAGTGCTCATGTATAGACAGTGACCATGTATAGACAGTGCTCATGTATAGACAGTGACCATGTATAGACAGTGCTCATGTATAGACAGTGCTCATGTATAGACAGTGCTCATGTATAGACAGTGCTCATGTATAGACAGTGCTCATGTAGATGTAATATTGTGTGTTGGTCATGAATGACAATAATAAAGTGAATGCATCAGTAACAGGCACAAGTTGAAGTTGGAAGTTTACATACACCTCAGCCAACTACATTTAAACTCAGTTTTCCACAATTCCTGACATTTAATCCAAGTCAAAATTCACCGTCTTAGGTCAGTTAGGATCACCACTTTATTTTAAATGTGAAATGTCAGAATAATAGTAGAGAGAATTATTTATTTCAGCTTTTAATTCTTTCATCACATTCCCAGTGGGTCAGAAGTTCACATACACTCAATTAGTATTTGGTAGCATTGCTTTTAAATTGTTTAACTTGGGTCAAATGTTTCGGGTAGCCTTCCACAAGCTTTCCACAATAAATTGGGTGAATTTTGGCCCATTCCTCCTGACAGAGCTGGTGTAACCGAGTCAGGTTTGTAGGCCTCCTTGCTCACACACGCCTTTTCAGTTCTGCCCACAAATTTTCTATAGGATTGAGGTCAGGGCTTTGTGACAGCCACTCCAACATCTGACTTTGTTGTCTTTAAGCCATTTTGTAAGTATGATTTGGGTCATTGTCCATTTAGAATACCCATTTGCGACCAAGCTTTAACTTGCTGACTGATGTCTTGAGATGTTGCTTCAATATATCCACATTTTTTTCCCTCCTCATGATGCCATCTCTTTTGTGAAGTGCACCAGACCCTCCTGCAGCAAAGCACCCTAACGACCTGATGCTTCACGGTTGGGATGGTGTTCTTCGACTTGCAAGCCTCCCCAATTCCCCTCCAAACATAAGGATGCTCATTATGGCCAAACATTTCTGTTTCATCAGACCAGAGGACATTTCTCCAAAAAGTATGATCTTTGTCCCCATGTGCAGTTTCAAACTGTAGTCTGGCTTTTTTATGGCGGTTTTGGAGCAGTGGCTTCTTCCTTGCTGAGCGGCCTTTCAGGTTATGTCGATATAGGACTCGTTTTACTGTGGATATAGATACTTTTGTACCCGTTTCCTCCAGCCTCTTCACAAGGTACTTTGCTGTTGTTCTGGGATTGATTCGCACTTTTCGCATCAAAGTACGTTCATCTCTAGGAAACAGAACGCATCTCCTTCCTGAGCGGTATGACGCTGCATGGTCCCATGGTGTTTATACTTGCGTACTATTGTTTGCACAGATGAACGTGGTACCTTCAGGAATTTGGAAATTGCTCCCAAGGATGAACCAGACTTGTGGAGGTCTAGAATTTGTTTTCTGAGGTCTTGGCTGATTTCTTTATATTTTCCCATGATTTCAAGCAAAGAGGCACTGAGTTTGAAGGTAGGCCTTGAAATACATCCACACCTCCAACTGCCTCAAATTATGTCAATTAGCCTATCAGAAGCTTCTAAAGCCATGACATCATTATCTGGAATTTTCCTAGCTGTTTAAAGGCACCAGTCAACTTAATGTATGTAAACTTCTGACCCACTGGAATTGTGATACAGTGAATTACAAGTTATAATAATAATAATAAAGATAATCTGTCTGTAAACATTTGTAGGAAAAACCGACTTGCCAAAACTATAGTTTGTTAACAAGAAATTTGTGGAGTGGTTGAAAAACGGGTTTTAATGACTCCAACCTAAGTGTATGTAAACTTCCGACTTCAACTGTATAGGTAGTGATAATGCATCCATAATATGTTATTTTACTGCTGCTAACTACTTGTTACTATTTATCTCTTATTCTTATCTGTATTTTTTTTTAAACTGCATTGTTGGTTAAGGGCTTGTAAGTAAGCATTTCACTGTAAGGTCTACACCTGTTGTATTCATCATTTCACTGTAAGGTCTACACCTGTTGTATTCAGCATTTCACTGTAAGGTCTACACCTGTTGTATTCGGCATTTCACTGTAAGGTCTACTACACCTGTTGTATTCAGCATTTCACTGTAAGGTCTACACCTGTTGTATTCAGCATTTCACTGTAAGGTCTACACCTGTTGTATTCGGCATTTCACTGTAAGGTCTACTACACCTGTTGTATTCAGCATTTCACTGTAAGGTCTACACCTGTTGTATTCAGCATTTCACTGTAAGGTCTACACCTGTTGTATTCAGCATTTCACTGTAAGGTCTACACCTGTTGTATTCAGCATTTCACTGTAAGGTCTACACCTGTTGTATTCAGCATTTCACTGTAAGGTCTACACCTGTTGTATTCAGCACATGTGACTAAACACATTTGATTTGACAGTGATAATGTATAGAGGCCAACATGGAGACACATGAGCAGTGATGTAGTGAATAATACATAGATAAGTAAATATCTTGATGTGGAAAACCCATGACATGCTGAACTCCAGTTCCTCCTGGAGCTGATAACCTCTCATTAGTAGTCAGTAGAGCTGTGTGGATGGGAAGGGTCTGGAGATGATAACCTCTCATTAGTAGTCAGTAGAGCTGTGTGATTGGGAAGGGTCTGGAGCTGATAACCTCTCATCAGTAGTCAGTAGAGCTGTGTGGTTGGGAAGGGTCTGGAGCTGATAACCTCTCATTAGTAGTCAGAAGAGCTGTGTGATTGGGAAGGGTCTGGAGCTGATAACCTCTCATTAGTAGTCAGTAGAGCTGTGTGGTTGGGAAGGGTCTGGAGCTGATAACCTCTCATCAGTAGTCAGTAGAGCTGTGTGGATGGGAAGGGTCTGGAGATGATAACCTCTCATTAGTAGTCAGTAGAGCTGTGTGATTGGGAAGGGTCTGGAGCTGATAACCTCTCATCAGTAGTCAGTAGAGCTGTGTGGTTGGGAAGGGTCTGGAGCTGATAACCTCTCATTAGTAGTCAGAAGAGCTGTGTGATTGGGAAGGGTCTGGAGCTGATAACCTCTCATTAGTAGTCAGTAGAGCTGTGTGGTTGGGAAGGGTCTGGAGCTGATAACCTCTCATCAGTAGTCAGTAGAGCTGTGTGGATGGGAAGGGTCTGGAGATGATAACCTCTCATTAGTAGTCAGTAGAGCTGTGTGATTGGGAAGGGTCTGGAGCTGATAACCTCTCATCAGTAGTCAGTAGAGCTGTGTGGTTGGGAAGGGTCTGGAGCTGATAACCTCTCATTAGTAGTCAGTAGAGCTGTGTGATTGGGAAGGGTCTGGAGCTGATAACCTCTCATTAGTAGTCAGTAGAGCTGTGTGATTGGGAAGGGTCTGGAGCTGATAACCTCTCATTAGTAGTCAGTAGAGCTGTGTGATTGGGAAGGGTCTGGAGCTGATAACCTCTCATTAGTAGTCAGTAGAGCTGTGTGATTGGGAAGGGTCTGGAGCTGATAACCTCTCATTAGTAGTCAGTAGAGCTGTGTGGTTGGGAAGGGTCTGGAGCTGATAACCTCTCACCAGTAGTCAGTAATTGTCCTACAGACAGACCACTACAGAGACAGACTAATGTCTTTAATCACTAGACAAGCTACAGAGAATAGATGAGATACCCTACTGAGATTAGGATAGTGTTTCTAAACCCAGTCCTGTTTGTGTGCCTGTGTGTCTTACCATGTCGTTTCCAGCGATGTCCTCTGATAGAGAGTGATGTGACTGCGTTCCGTGAGATCCTACAGGACGGAATGCACATTCAGAGGGGCAATTATTAGTAGTTCAAAACATGTAAACTGGAAACGGCATTTAAAATCATCATCCATAAAAAAAAAAAAACAATATTGATCTAGCTTGGCACATGATACCGTTATGGAATGAAATGTCAAAATCCAATATATTAAAATGTCCAAACAAAAAAAGATGAATCTACGAAAATATACCTGTAGATGAAACATGAAAACTGTGTCGATAGAGTTTATACATCACATACCTAGAGGAAGTAGGAGTCATCTCCACCTGAATGATGCGCGTTCCTTCTTTGCTAGCGCCAGACTTCAGCGCTGCACACTGTTGAGAGGACTTGATGGCATTACCCACCTAAACACACAATGTTAGGCATTGACAACGGGACTGTTGAACAACCGCTGCCTGCAGTGAAGCTGTTTGACACAGCAGCAGCCTTCAGGATTACTGATTTACATCTCAACATTGAATAATCTACTGGGATTACTGGCACCCCACACACACCATGGGAGAGGTCAGTGTCCTGGCACACACCGGGGTGTGTGTGTGTGTGTGTGTGTGTGTGCGCGATGTCACCCACCAGTAGAGCTTCAGGGAACAATTCTAGCTGAGCTCGGTACAGAACATCATCCAGCGCCTTGGAACCCAGGTCCATCTCCCCATTACACCTGGAACACACACACACACACACACACACACACACACACACACACACACACACACACACACACACACACACACAGTCCGGGTCAAGGTTAAAATCAGGGGTCAGAGATTAGGGCTAGTGTGTATCAGAGGAGGCTGGTGGGGGGAGCTATAGGAGGACGGGCTCATTGTAATGGCTGGAATGGAATAAATGGAACTGAGTCAAACATGTGGTTATGTTTGATATCATTCCAGCCATTACAATGAGCCCGTCCTCCTACAGCTCTTCCCACCAGCCTCCTCTGGTGTGTGTGTTCTCACAGTGCGTAGTGTATCCCAGTGACGAGTTGAACCAGGAACTCAGAGGTGACAGTCAGACGAGAGCTGATACCTTTATACCTCCTCAAATGTTGTCGTGGGAAACCACAGATACACACCCTGTTAACCAAATCACAGGGCAGAGAAAACCATCGGTCAACCAATCACAGTATAAAGAATACAGTCAACCAATCACAGTACAGAGAATAGAGTCAACCGACCGAGACACAAAGGCACTCTGAGAAATGTGTAAGCCAGTGTATTTTGTTTTATAAAAAAGCACCATGAATTGATAAATCCATACCAGTCTAGGTATACTGCTATGTTTTGGCAGGTTTTGCAAGCAAACATGGTTTCTGGAACAAGACAAGGAAGTCTATTACTTGTGTCTAAATGTATTGACCTCAAGCAGCCCTGTTCCTAAAGGCCACAGTGGTGCCAGCATTCATGTTCTTATCCAGTAGAACTGTAGTGAGCAGATCACCCCTCTGAGTGGCTTTAGCTCAGTGTTCAACACACTGTCAGCAGATGAAGTAGTCCTCAGAGAGAGATCTGTGTGTCCTAGCCTCTCCAGGAAGTGGTAGTATCTTGGCTCAGTTCCACGCTCAAGTCTTAAAGAGGATCAGTTGAGCGGATGCTGGCATGGGGAGTGGGAATGTGTGTGTGTGTGTGTGTGTGTGTGTGTGTGTGCGCGTGTTGGGAACGGACTTTCCCTGATGGCAGAACAGCGCAGGGGGTCATGATGTATTATCTGTGGTACCTGGAGCTGAGCTGGCAGAGGGACTGCAGAGAGGAGGAGGACATGTAACTGAGGGACGCATTGTAACTCAGCAGCAGGAAGGTCAGCACCTCGAACCTACACACACACAGACACACACGTTTGTTTTACTGTCCTTGTAAGGACCAAAACATTTATTCCCATTAAAAGTCCTATTTTTCCATAACTCCACACACTACCTTTTATTTCTAACCCCTAAAACAGGCTTTTTCCCTTGTGGCGAAATGTCCAAATTTACCTGGATTTACTATCCTTGTAAGGACTTGTGGTCCCCACAACAATAGTAAAACCACACACACACACAAAATGCAACATTAACACAAACCAAGAACTGTTGCACAACAGTCAATCAGTCATGAAAGAAATGTAGCACACAGCAGTCGAGTTCCAACTCAACCACAGCTCGCTGTCTCTGACCTGTTCTGAGCAGTGAAGGTTTCTCTCTGTAGGTGAGGCCCGCTGTACACCACTCTACTCAGCCCGTGATTGGCTAAAGCCCCTTCAGTCAACGCCAGGGAGCCAATGTGGGAGGGCTGGGGGAGGGGTTTATTCGTATTAATAACTTGATCCATAGAACGTTTCTGGATGTTTTTTGAGTCATGGATTAGAAACACTTTCAACTGGGGAAGACTGAACAGCCATCTCTAACCATACACTACTGTTCAGAGAGAAAGACTGAACAGCCATCTCTAACCATACACTACTGTTCAGAGAGAAAGACTGAACAGCCATCTCTAACCATACACTACTGTTCAGAGAGGAAGACTGAACAGCCATCTCTAACCATACACTACTGTTCAGAGAGAAAGACTGAACAGCCATCTCTAACCATACACTACTGTTCAGAGAGGAAGACTGAACAGCCATCTCTAACCATACACTACTGTTCAGAGAGAAAGACTGACTCGTACTTACCTCGTGGTAGACTGAGGGTTTGGAGAGGGAGGGGACAGTGAAAGAGAGGACTTTACTCTGTCCATCCTTATCTACGATCTCCTACATAGAGGGGGGTGGGGGGGGGGATGTCAGGTTGAAGGAAATAACATTTGTTAAAAAGAGCGTGCCAAGAAAGCAATGTCTGAGTGGTGTGTGTGTGTGTGTGAATGTGTGTTCAAAGGCATGTCAGGCACTGTCAGAGCTGCTAAATGTCAGGATGAGTAATCGCTGAGACAGGATGACGACTGACAGCTGACCTACTCTGTTATTCTGAGAGGGAGAGCGAGCGAGCGAGCGAGCGTGTGTGTGTTGGTGTGTCTCTCACCAGGTTGTATATCCCCAGTAGCAGGGCCTCTATACAGCCTGAGGTGTGTGGGTCCCTGGCTGCAGACGGAGCCAGGAGGAGGGACCAGAGCAGCTCAGGGAGGAACTGGAGCACAAACCGCTGTAGCCAAAGCTCCCCGCTACGGTAGAACTCAAACAGCTGGTGACACACGGGTTCCAACAGCTAGCAGTGAGATGGAGAGGAGAAGGTTTGAGGGAGAGTTCATTTTAAGTTTTAGCTTCAGTTTCAACATACCTAGGTTGTTGTTTCATCTAAACCCCTTTAGAAAGTTAGCTGGTTATTTAGCAAAGAACACAAGCTCTTGGCTAGTATTTTTCCAGAATGTAGCAATACTCGTGGAAAAGGATTGTATCTCTGTGTGTGTGTGTGTGTGTGTGTGTGTGTGTGTGTGTGTGTGTGTGTGTGTGTGTGTGTGTGTGTGTGTGGGTGGGTGGGTGTAGTACGTACGTCACTGTAGTTCTCTCTGATGACTTTGTAGAGCGCTGGGACCAGGGAGCCTTTCTCCTTCAGAGACGCTGCGTAGCTGGACACTGCACTGTCAGGAAGGGTCTGTACACAATCACACAGATCAACACTCTGTACTCGGAGTAACCTTGAAATAACAGGTAACGATGTGTGTATGCATGTGTGAAAATGAGTGAGTGAGAGAGCAACACATATAACAAAGTCTTCTCATGCTTTGTTGATTTCAAAAAAGCCTTAGACTCAATTTGGCATGAGGTTCTGCTACACACATTGATGGAAAGTGGTGTTGGGGGAAAAACATACCACATTATAAAATCCATGTACACAAACAACAAGTGTGCGGTTAAAATTGGCAATAAACACACATTTCATTCCTCAGGGCCGGGGTGAGAGACAGGGATGCAGCTTAAGCCCCACCCTCTTCAACATATATATCAGTGAACTGGCGAGGGCACTAGAACAGTCTGCAGCATCCGACCTCACCCTACTAGAATCTGAAGTCAAATGTTTACTGTTTGCCGATTATCTGGTGCTTCTGTCACCAACCAATGAGGACCTACAGCAGCACCTAGATCTTCTGCACAGATTGGGTCCAAACAGTGAATCTCACTAAGAACAAAATAATGTTGTTCCAAAAAAAGTCCAGTTGCCAGGACAACTACAAATTCTATCTAGACACAGTTGCCTTAGAGCAGACAAATACATATACAGTGCCTTTGGAAAGTATTCAGACCCCTTAACTTTTTCCACATTTTGTTAAGTTACAGCCTTATTCTATGATGGATTTAAAATAAATAAAATCAATATACACACACACACACACACACACATATATATACATATACATACATATACATACATACATACATACATATACATATATATACATACATATACATATATATACATACATATACATATACATACATATACATATACATACATACACATATATATACATACACATATATATATACATACATATATATATATATATATATATATATAGCTACCAAAACCTGCGGGCTATCCATTTACACTGCAGGCGACGTGAGCAAAACATTTAAACATGTCAACCTTCACAAGGCTGCAGGCCCAGACGGCATCCCCAGCCGCATCATCAGAGCATGCACAGAACAGCTGGCTGGTGTGTTTACAGACATATTCAATCAACCCTTATCCCAGTCTGCTGTCCCCACATGCTTCAAGAGGGCCACCATTGTTCCTGTTCCCAAGAAAGCTAAGGTAACAGAGCTAAATGACTATCGCCCCGTAGCACTCACTTCTGTCATCATTTATTTATTTTATTTATCTGTAATTTTACCAGGTAAGTTGACTGAGAACACATTCTCATTTGCAGCAACGACCTGGGGAATAGTTACAGGGGAGAGGAGGGGGATGAATGAGCCAATTGTAAACTGGGGATTATTAGGTGACCATGATGGCTTGAGGGTCAGATTGGGAATTTAGCCAGGACACCCCTACTCTTATGATAAGTGCCAAGGGATTTTTTTAATGACCTCAGAGTGTCAGGACACCCGTTTAACGTCCCATCCGAAAGACGGCACCCTACACAGGGCAATGTCCCCAATCACTGCCCTGGGGCATTGGGATATTTTTTTTAGACCAGAGGAAAGAGTGCCTCCTACTGGCCCTTCAACACCACTTCCAGCAGCATCTGGTCTCCCATCCAGGGACTGACCAGGACCAACCCTGCTTAGCTTCAGAAGCAAGCCAGCAGTGGTATGCAGGGTGGAATGAAGTGCTTTGAGAGACTAGTCACGGACCATATCACCTCCACCCTACCTGACACCCTAGACCCACTCCAATTTGCTTACCGACCCAATAGGTCCACAGACCACGCAATTGCAATCACACTGCCCTAACCCATCTGGACAAGAGGAATACCTATGTGAGAATGCTGATCATCGACTACAGCTTGGCATTTAACACCATAGTACCCTCCAAACTCGTCATCAAGCTTGAGATCCCAGGTCTCCACCCCACTCTGTGCAACTGGGTCCTGGACTTCCTGACGGGCCACCCCCAGGTGGTGAGGGTAGGTAACAACATCTCCACCGCGCTGATCGTCAACACTGGGGCCCCACACGGGTGCGTTCTCAGCCCTCTCCTGTACTCCCTGTTCACCGACGACTGCGTGGCCATGCATGCCTCCAACTCAATCATCAAGTTTGCAGACGACACTACAGTGGTAGGCTTGATTACCAACGACGACGAGACGGCCTACAGGGAGGAGGTGAGGGCCCTCGGAGTGTGATGTCAGGAAAATAACCTCACACTCAACATCAACAAAACAAAGGAGATGATTGTGGACTTCAGGAAACAGCAGAGGAAGCACCCCCCTATCCACATCGACGGGACAGTAGTGGAGAGGGTAGAAAGTTAAGTTCCTCGGCGTACACATCAAAGACAAACTGAATTGGTCCACCCACACAGACAGCATCATGAAGAAGGCGCAGCAGCGCCTCTTCAACTTCAGGAGGCTGAAGAAATTTGGCTTGTCACCAAAAACACTCAAATTTTACATATGCACAATCGAGAGCATCCTGTCGGGCTGCATCACCGCCTGGTACGGCAACTGCTCCCCCCATAACCGTAAGGCTCTCCAGAGGGTAGTGAGGTCTGCACAACGCATCACCGGGGGCAAACGACCTGCCCTCCAGGACACCTACTCCACCCGATGTCACAGGAAGGCCAAAAAGATCATCAAGGACAACAACCACCCGAGCCACTGCCTGTTCACCCAGCTGTCATCTAGAAGGCGAGGTCAGTACAGGTGCATCAAAGCAGGGACCGAGAGCCTGAAAAACAGCTTCCATCTCAAGGCCATCAGACTGTTAAACAGCCACACCTAAGATTGAGTGGCTGCTGCCAAAATACTGACTCAACTCCAGCCACTTTAATAATGGAAAAATTGATGTAATAAATGTATTACTAGCCATTTTAAACAATGCCATTCTGTACCATCACTCATTCAGATTTTTTTTTTATGTACATATTCATTCCTTTACACTTGTGTGTATAAGGTAATTGTTGTGAAATTATTTGGTCAGATTACTCGTTAGATATTATGGCATTGTCGGAACTAGAAGCACAAGCATTTCACTACACTCGCATTAACATCTGCTAACCATGTGTATGTGACAAATAAACATTTGATTTGATTACAAAAGTATCCTTCACCTTCAACACAAAACCTCAAACAATGCAGAGCAGAATTAGGACTAATTATTCAAATCCAGAAGAGAACTGTTAAACTCTACAACCACCTAAAAGGAAGCTATGCCCACAGATTAAACTAGATAAGAGTCCCCTCAGCCAGCTGGCTCTGTGGCTCTGTTCACAAAACACAAAACAGACCACCAATGACAGCAACACAACTAGACCCAACCAACTTATGATAAAGCAAAAAGATAATTACCTGACACACTGGAAAGAATCAACCAAAGAACTGAGCAAACTGGAATGCTGTCTGTCCCTAAACAGTACAAAGTGGTAGAATACCTGACCACAGTGACTGACCCAAAATTAAGACAATCTTTGACTATGTACAGACTCGGTGAGAATAGCCTTGTTATTGAGAGGCCATCGTAGGCAGACCTGGCTCTCAAGGGAAAACGGACTATGTGCACACTGCCCACAAAATGAGCTGCAATTCATAACATCCTGACAAATGTATGACCATATTAGAGACATATTTCACTCAGATTACACTGACCCACAAAATTTTAAAAAACAAACCCAATTTTGATGAACTCCCATATCTACTGTGTGAAATACCACAGTGTGTCATCACAGCAGCGAGATTTGTGACCTGGGCAACCAGTGAAGAACAAACACCATTGTAAATACAACCCATATTTATGTTTATTTATTTTCCCTTTTGCACTTTAAACTATTTCCCACAGTCTAAGGTTGGCTTCCGGGTTAAGCGGGCATTGTGTCAAGAAGCAGTGAGGCTTGGCGGGGTTGTGTTTCGGAGGACACATGCAGCAACGGGACAAGACTAACTACCAATTGGATATTACGAAAAAAAAAGGGTAAAAGTAATTAAAAAAATTACTCTCTCATATCTGTTAGGCGAAATACCAATTACAGCAGCAAGAATGGTGGGCCGTTGCCATGAGAACAGGGCAACAAGTGGAACACAAAACACCATTATAAATACAACCAATACTTCTGTTTATTTATCTTACCCCTAAAACACTATACATAGATGATAATATAACTTTTGAAATATCTTTATCATTTTTTAAACCTTTTTAAAAGCAATGTTTAAGGTTCTAATAGCTTTTTGTTGATGTTGAATTTGTTTATTTCACTTGCTTTGGAAAACACATGTTTCCCATGCCAATAAAGCCCCTTTGAATTGAGAGTGAGACAGTGTGACAGTGTGACAGAGGTGCAGTGAATACTGATGGTGACACATTGACACTGTTTCTCCTCTAACTCACACACACACACACACACACACACACACACACACACACACACACACACACACACACACACACACACCTCACCTTAAACTCTGACAGCCATTCCTCCACCACTCCTTGGTTCATAGCCAACATCTTCCGTCATCTGCTGTGGACACACCTCTACCTGGGAAGCAAGCAAAGAGGCGGTTGTTAAAAGTTAACTTTGGGCAAAAAAGCAAAAATAACGACTTTAAACTGTATAACTGATCAATGCACCATCATACTAGTTCATTTAAAGCTTAAAAAACAAAAACATGTATTAATAAGATATTATGCTACAGAAGTGCCTTTTCTTACCGATCTCTACAGCTTTCGCCCAAAAACAAATCCTGTGAAATGACGTCAACACATACTGGAGGAGTTAGTGGCTAGCTCCACCTGGCTAGCTCAGCTACTGAATTAGCTAGCTACACCTGGCTAGCTCAGCTACTGAACTAGCTAGCTACACCTGGCTAGCTCAGCTACTGAACTAGCTAGCTACACCTGGCTAGCTCAGCTACTGAACTAGCTAGCTACATCTGGCTAGCTCAGCTACTGAAATAGCTAGCTACATCAGTCACGGAAAGCATGTCCAGAATGACATCAACGAATCACTAAAAGACACACCTCATTTGTTTTTTGAAAATTGAGAAAGTAGTTTGTGCCTAAAGTTGACCTTTAATACAAAAAGACACACAATCCAAAAAGCCTTCCTTCCTTCTCGTTTCTCCCTTGATTGCAACTTCAGACATTCTCAGCTGTTTCTCAGCTCTGTCATCATGAACAGCACTCTCCCTCACTCTCTTTCACTTCCTCTCTTTATTATGTTACTTCAGGCTCTCCGCAAGTAACATAAAAGTGTGTGAGTGAGAGAGAGAATGAGTGAGAGAGGGAGAAAGAGAGCGCAACCAGTGAAGAACAAACACCATTATAAATACAACCCATATTTATGCATTTTCCCTTTCGTAACTATTTGAACATACTTACTTACAACTGTCTATAGCCATAATATGACATTTGAAATATCTGTATTCCCTTGGAACTATTGTGAGTGTAATGTTTACTGTTCAATTTACTTTTGTTTACTATCTAGTTCACTTGCAATTGGCAATGTTAACATATGTTTCCCATATCAATAAAGCCCTTAAATTGAAATTAATTGAGAGAGGGAGAGAACTCTCATGCAGGAACATGTGCTCAACTTAGTTGAAGAAATTCCACTTCTTAAGATTCTTTATATTCATATCAGTCACACACACATTTTGTCTGGTTCCACGAGACCACACACGCACACAGACATCTCCTTGTATGGTATAAACAGAGCTAGATGAATCATGTAAATATCATCCAACTACAGTATGTTTCCATGGACCCCACCTACCAGACTAGAGAACACATAATGACCAAACTTTGACCATGGCAACAGGGGATCACTGGGAGTCAGTCATTTCAACTGGGTAGAGACACAGTGGAGTGTTGCGAGGCAGCCGGTCAGCTATTCCCAACACCAAACAGGAACTTCAGAGTATTGGTTCTAATGTTCCCCTCCGTAGGTATGTTTTTATTAACTTGTCCAGTGATTTGTTGTCGACCTTTGGAACGTTTGCAAAACATTTTTTTTTTTGACAATTGCCTGCTAAGTTGCGTTTACATGTAACTACAACAGCTGGACGTAATGCGTCACACCTAAAATGTAAAATAAAGAAACCACTAAAAACTACAGTGGTGAATAAAAACGTAGTGGTTGAAGTGTTTCCACTACCCATTTAGGCAAATTGTGTAATAAATTGGCTGCAAGCCCTCCCACCTACAGCACCTTCAGAAATGATTCACACCCCTGTGTCACAGCCTGAATTTAAAACTTAAATGAAACATGTTCAATTTGGTTTAAATAATGCAAAAACAAAGTGTTGGAGAAGAAAGTAAAAGTGCAATATGTGCCATGTAAAAAAGCTAATGTTTAAGTTCCTTGCTCAGAACATGAGAACATATTTATTTTAACCTTTATTTAACTAGGCAAGTCAGTTAAGAACAAATTTTTATTTTCAATGATGGCCTAGGAACAGTGGGTTAACTGCCAGGGGCAGAATGACAGATTTGTACCTTGTCAACTCAGGGGTTTGAACTTCTGGTTACTAGTCCAACGCTCTAACCACTAGGCTACCCTGCCGCCCCCATTGAAAGCTGGTGGTTCCTTTTAACATGAGACTTCAATATTTCAAGGTAAGAGATTTTAGCTTGTAGTTAATATAGTATTTACATGACTATCTCTCTATACCATATACCGTTGATTATTGGATGTTCTTATAGGCACTTTAGTATTGCCAGTGTAACAGTATAGCTTCCGTCCCTCTCCTCGCCCCTACCTGGGCTCGAACCAGGGACACATTGACAACAGCCTCCCTCGAAGCATCGTTACCCATCGCTCCACAAAAGCCACGGCCCTTGCAGAGCAAGGGGAACAACTACTCCAAGTCTCAGAGCGAGTGACGTTTGAAACACAATTAGCGCGCACACCGCTGACTAGCTCAGGAGTTGATAGGCTTGACGTTATAAACAGCTCAATGCTTGAAGCACAGCGAGGAGCTGCTGGCAAACGCACAAAAGTGCTGTTTGAATGAATGCTTACGAGTCTGCTGCTGCCTACCACCACTCAGTCAGACTGCTCTATCAAATAGCAAATCAGACTTAATTATAACATAATAACACACAGAAATACGAGCCTTTGGACATTAATATGGTCGAATCCGTAAACTATAATTTCGAAAACAAAACGTTTATTATTTTAGTGAAATACGGAACCGTTCGGTATTTTATCTCACGGGTGGCATCCATGAGTCTAAATATTCCTGTTACATTGTACAACCTTCAATGTTATGTCATAATTACATAAAATTCTGGCAAATTGGTTCGCAAAGAGCCAGGCGGCCCAAACTGTTGCATATACACTGACTGTGTGCGATGAACGCAAGAGAAGTGACACAATTTCACCTGGTTAATATTGCCTGCCAACCTGGATGTATTTTAGCTAAATATGCAGGTTTAAAAATATACACTTCTGTGTATTGATTTTAAGAAAGGCATTGGTGTATATGGTTAGGTACAGTTATACAGTTGTTTAATCATCCCCCAGCGTTGCATCGATTATATGCAACTCAGGACACGCTAGATAAACTAGTAATATCATCAACCATGTGTAGTTAACTAGTGATTATGAATGATTCATTGCTTTTTATAAGATAAGTTTAATGATAGCTAGCAACCAACCTTGCCTTCTTACTGCATTCGCGTAACAGGCAGGCTCCACGTGGAGTGCAATGAGAGGCAGGTGGTTAGAGCGTTGGACTAGTTAACTGTAAGGTTGCAAGATTGAATCCCGCGAAAAGCCAGCTTGGATAGAATGCAATAATTGACTAATATTTGCCATATTCTAATAATTATTATGCGCCAATGAATCGCCACGGTCCGTGGTCGCCATGGTGAAACTTGCATTCCTGTACATCTGAAATAATTGGATGGTGAAACATGCTAGCCAATCAGAACTGCAAGGCGAAGGCTTTCTTGAAAGTCAGGACAATCCTTGTCCTGCAAAGAAACGTGATTTTTATAGTAATTTTTTTATTTTGCAAGTAGTAAACATTTCAAATTAAATGTGGGGTGGAGCTTACAGTTACGGAATTTACATTTTTCATCATCATTTGTCGCAATAAATAAAGTTTGACCCAGTCGAATGGATAAACATGTCTCCTATATCTGCCGTTTCCATAACACATTGCTTTAATTTAAAAAAACCTGTGTCAATGGAAACCTGCAGAGAGCATGCCAATCATTGTAGCTGCAACCCCCCACACCCACACCCACTCCATTCCCAGTCTCACACACCATTCCCAGTCTCACACACCATTCCCAGTCTCACACACAAACACATTACATTCCCAGTCTCACACAAACACATTACATTCCCAGTCTCACACAAACACATTACATTCCCAGTCTCACACAAACACACACCATTCCCAGTCTCACCCCCCCCCCACACACACACTCCTCCCAGACACCTCAGTCATCATGACCTCACCTCCTAACCCATACTCACACTCTAATGAGTCCCAATTCTCTGTCCTTTCTCCCAAATAACACACTCCTCCCCACCCCACCCACTTAAAACTGGATTGGTGTAAGCATGGGCTTGCCTACACCAGTCTTTTGCCTTATAAAACCATGAAGGGAAGTGAATAAGTGCTGTGAAAATGGACCGGACAAGCAAACGCTGCTCTGGCATGTTATCAGACAGGAGCAAAAGCCAGGAAGTGAATGGACCAATCAGTACACTCTGTTATGGAGAGCTTGGAGGTGAGAAGAAAGTGCTGCCCCAGATGTTTTTTCCTGTAGAAACAGAAAAGAGACAGAGAGAGAGAAAGAGCATGAGAGAAAGAGCGAGAGAGAATGTCGGGGCACTAGAACAGTCTGCAGCACCAGACCTCACCCTACTAGGATCTGAAGTCAAATGTCTATTGTTTGCTGCTGCACCAGAATCTGCACAGATCTGGGCCCTGACAGGGAATCTCAGTGAGACACAAATAATGGTGTTCCAAAGAAGGCCCAGTTGCCATGACAACAAATACAAATTCCACCTAGACACCTTAAGTACACAAAACAACTATACATTCCTCGGCCTAAACATCAGCGCCACAGGTAACTTCCACAAAGCTGTAAACGATCTGAGAGACAAGGCAAGAAGGGCCTCCCTTCTATACCATCAAAAGGAACATAACATTTGACGTTCCCGCGATTCATCCGATAGCGTTGAGTTCAATAAGTGCATCGACGATGTTGTCCCCACAGTGATTAAGAACGTACCCAAACCAAAAACCATGAAGTATAGACAATACCCGCGCTGGGATACAGGCCAGAGCTACCGCTTTCAATGAATGGGACACGGACACACAAGAAAGCCCGCTACGAACTTCGACGAGACACCAAACAACACAAATAAAAGGGCAATATAGAAGGTGGATTCCTATGACACCGGCTCCGATGGTCGTCCTGTGTGGCAGAGCAAACAATAACTGAGCAGTTCTCCCAAACAGGCTAAATGCGTTTTTACACGTCGAGGAAAAGAACACTGTGCCTTGCGTGAAAGACCCTGTTTTTCCAGATGTGTTCTCTCTCTGTGGCCGATGTGAGCAAAACATTTAAACCGTTTAAACTGATGGAATACCGGAGTGTGTTCAAACGTTTCAAACATGTTCTGGAATGCCATTGAAATGGCAGCCGCGGTATGAGAACCAGCATGCAATACGGCTTTCCTCAGTATGAAATCCTCGACGACCCACTGTGCTGTCAGACTCATAATGCACAGCTGATTGTTGGGAAGAAGGGCTCGTAAGTAAGCACGGTAAAAACTACACCACAGAATATATGTGCATGTGACATAAAATCTGATTTGATGACACCAGATGTTTATTTACATTATTTTTATCTATTCAGTAGCATTCCATAACCATCAATTCAGAAGGTTAAAACATCGCTCCTATACTTGCTCAGATTACTGATAGATGCTGCGGTCAGTCGCCTAAACTGTGGCACAAATTGTGGAATTCCCACACCTAGCCAAACTATTATACTAAATTATTGGGGAGGTGTGAATGTTTCTGTCAGAGAGTCCATCTCCTCTACCACTATAGAGACCTGCATCGGCCCCAAATAAATCAGCTGGCGGGTGGTCCCGGAGTTGAGAGAACTTGGGTCACGGCGTAATTACACTTGACATGTGGACTGACGATTTTCTAAAAATAGAACACTTGTGCCTTACAGCCAATTACATAAACAAAGAGTGGGTGCTTGTGAAGAGGATGCTATTCACCACAGAGTGGGACATTTCCCTGTGCAAAACTGCACATACCACAAGACCAGCTATTGTGAAAGAATACTTGGGTATCTTGTTGATTTTCTTCCATCGCTTCAAAGAGGCCACACCCCTTGGGAGGCAAGTAAACAGCCTACTGTTGACCCGGTAACTGTGTGGTTCCTAAAGATAAAGCTTCACCTACAGCTGGATTAGTGGTGTCTGAGAAGAGAAGCCAGCTGACCAGGCACGGACATCCGTTTCCTGCTATTTTTACACTATTGTTCTAAATTCAAAAAGCACCCTCTTCTTCTTCATCCTCATCATTATTCAGTTCATTCAATTTCAAAATGGTGAAGTCGTGCACATTTATCAGTTCCTATCTGGTTTCCATCACTTATTCATCAATTCACCTCATTCATTCAGTGAGGAGAGAGACGCAATAGCGCCTGGGTACCAACGCTTTACACCGAACCCAAAAGAATAATCAGCGATCTAACTCCCATTTGCTGTGACGTCATATACCGTACTATACCATAATGCACCACAGAATAAAATCAATACCGTACTATACCATAGTGCACCCCAAAATAAAGTCAATACCGTACTATACCATAGTGCACCCCAAAATAAAGTCAATACCGTACTATACCATAGTGCACCACAGAATATTTTTGTTCTATGGAGGGGTGATGCTAAACAGCTCCAGGCGTTCCATGCTTTTCTTAACTCCTGTTCTAAGCATCTGAGATTTACTCTGCAATTTGATACACGTCAAATCAGTTTTCTTGATCTTCTGATCTTGTGTGAAGATAATGTTTTATACACTGATCTTTACAGGAAACCCACTGATCGTAACAGTTTGTTGAGGGCTGATAGTTGTCACCCACTTCCCTTGAAAAACAGTTTGCCCTACAGCCAATTCTGTCGAATCAAAAGAATTTGCAAAAAACAGTCCGATTTCGACAGAAATATGGCTGAGACGCAAAGAAAGTTCAAGGAGACAAGAATGATCAGATTCATATTGCCATTGAGAAAATTCAAAACAAAACGAGACATGACCTTTTTCAAGGTAAGTCTCGCAAAAAGACGCATTCTTGCGTTCTAACTACCCGTTATTCAAAGTGCTCTGAACAAATTAAGGGAATTGTTCACAAACATTGGCACATCCTAAAATCCGATGATAGTCTTGGTAATGTAAGTCGCTCTGGATAAGAGCGTCTGCTAAATGACTTAAATGTAAATGTAAATGTAATGTTTTTTCGGACCTTCCCTTGGTCGTATTCTCGCGGGGCAGAAATCTCAGAGACCAATTGGTAAACTCTGATTTACCACCCCAAGATATTCCTGAACAACGTCTATGTGCGCCCCTACTGGATGGAAATTACAAATGTAATGGCTGTGCTCAATGCAATGGCACTTATAAATGTAGATCCTTCAAACACCCCCAAACAGGGAAATCGATCCCAATAAAAGGTGTTATTACGTGCTCCACTAAGGCAGTTATTTATCTTATAACTTGTCCTTGTGGTAAAAATTATGTAGGTAAAACAAAGCGCGAATTAAAAGTACGTATCTCAGGGCATCGTAGCACCATTAGGTGTAAAAACTTGACTTATCCAGTTGCGGCCCACTTCTTGGAGGCAGGCCACTCGATTTCGTCTCTGCGTTATATTGGCATCGAACATGTCACCCTCCCTAGGAGAGGGGGTGACCTTGATAATTTATTGTTAAAACGAGAGGCTGCCTGGATCTTTAATTTAAAGACCCTTGCGCCCTTCGGTCTCAACGCAGACTTTGATCTGAAGCCATTCTTGTGATTATTGTGACTTTGCCATTGTAATTGTGTGTAAACTTGTATAGTCAAATTAATCTATGATCGTATGCTATCCATTTGTTTATATGCTGTTCTTTGTATGACATTTTAATATTTGATTATTAACCAATGATATTAGGCCACTCCTGGCCATGATTACAGACACCTGTGTCCTTTGACATTATATAAACGAGTCATCCCGCAGTGTTTGTGATTATACCCTGATGAAGACAGCTTGGCTGTCGAAACGTTGGTATTAAAATTTTTGCATCTGAGCTCTAAGAGTGTGCAGCTCTCTTTTATTTTTATAGGCAAGTTGAGAACACCTTTATTTAACCAGGTAGGCAAGTTGAGAACACCTTTATTTAACCAGGTAGGCAAGTTGAGAACACCTTTATTTAACCAGGTAGGCAAGTTGAGAACAAGTTCTCATTTACAATTGCGACCTGGCCAAGATGAAGCAAAGCAGTTCGACACATACAACGACACAGAGTTACACATGGAGCAAAACAAACATACAGTCAATAATACAGTATAAACAAGTCTATATACGATGTGAGCAAATGAGGTGAGATAAGGGAGGTAAAGGCAAAAAAAGGCCATGGTGGCAAAGTAAATACAATATAGCAAGTAAAACACTGGAATGATTGATTTGCAGTGGAAGAATGTACAAAGTAGAAATAAAAATAATGGGGTGCAAAGGAGCAAAATAAATAAAATATGGGACACCCAATCACGGGCCGGTTGTGATGCAGCCCAGAATCGAACCAGGGTGACACCTCCAGCACTGACATGCAGTGCCTTAGACCGCTGCGCCACTAGGGAGCCCAAGGTCCCCTGCCAACTACTATCAACACATATTACGTTTTTGATAAATGGTTCTGCTTTCTGTAAGTTTAAGAAACATTACCTTGTAATTCCGTTACCAAAAAACCCACATACCTTGAATATATTTTCTAATGTCTCTCCCTCATGTGGATTGAGGATAATGAAAGATCACAGAAGTAACAAGTGAAGGTACCAATTAGTTTTATTTTGCTGATATGAAGTTTCTGAATTATTAAGGGATTAAAACTATTAATTATCTTACTGCAATTGAATTGGCTACAATGGGAAATCGTAGTAGTTACAAACCAGTTGTATCAACTGCTACGGTCCTCCCTTCCACTGGCATACTGTTATGTTCAGCTCACAACTCTCCCCATTTACTGTAACAGGCATCCTCAGCCACTGAGCACCGACAAAACCGGACGTCCAGGAACATTTAAAAGTAGTTGAAATTTGGTCAGTCTGCTCTGGCCAGACTAAACCTGAACCAATGATAGCAGTCTGTTTCACAAGTTCAGACAGCGCAGTAATTACAGTAGAGGGCAGGACAGTAGAGGTCAGTAGAGTTCAGACAGCGCAGTAATTACAGTAGAGGGCATGACAGTAGAGGTCAGTAGAGTTCAGACAGCGCAGTAATTACAGTAGAGCACAGAACTATACTTTACAGTAGAGTTCAGTACAGTAGAGGTCAGTAGAGTAGAGGTCAGTAGAGTAGAGGTCAGTACAGTAGAGGTCAGTACAGTAGAGGTCAGTAGAGTAGAGGTCAGGACAGTAGAGGTCAGTACAGTAGAGGTCAGTAGAGTAGAGGTCAGTAGAGTAGAGTTCAGACAGCGCAGTAATTACAGTAGAGCACAGAACTATACTTTACAGTAGAGGTCAGTAGAGTAGAGGTCAGTAGAGTAGAGGTCAGTAGAGTAGAGGTCAGGACAGTAGAGGTCAGTACAGTAGAGGTCAGTAGAGTAGAGGTCAGTAGAGTAGAGTTCAGGACAGGTCAGTAGAGTAGAGGTCAGGACAGTAGAGGTCAGTACAGTAGAGTTCAGGACAGTAGAGGTCAGTAGAGTAGAGGTCAGGACAGTAGAGGTCAAGACAGTAGAGGTCAGTAGAGTAGAGGTCAGGACAGTAGAGGTCAGTAGAGTAGAGGTCAGTAGAGTAGAGGTCAGTAGAGGTCAGGACAGTAGAGGTCAGTAGAGTAGAGGTCAGTAGAGTAGAGGTCAGTAGAGTAGAGGTCAGGACAGTAGAGGTCAGGACAGTAGAGGTCAGTAGAGTAGAGGTCAGGACAGTAGAGTAGAGGTCAGTAGAGTAGAGGTCAGTAGAGTAGAGGTCAGTAGAGTAGAGGTCAGGACAGTAGAGGTCAGTAGAGTAGAGGTCAGTAGAGTAGAGGTCAGGACAGTAGAGGTCAGTAGAGGTCAGTAGAGTAGAGGTCAGTACAGGTCAGTACAGGTCAGGACAGTAGAGGTCAGGACAGTAGAGTTCAGTAGAGGTCAGTACAGTAGAGGTCAGTACAGTAGAGGTCAGTAGAGTTCAGTACAGTAGAGTTCAGGACAGTAGAGGTCAGGACAGTAGAGGTCAGGACAGTAGAGGTCAGGACAGTAGAGGTCAGGACAGTTCAGGACAGTAGAGGTCAGGACAGTAGAGGTCAGGACAGTAGAGGTCAGGACAGTAGAGGTCAGTACAGTAGAGGTCAGTACAGTAGAGGTCAGTAGAGGTCAGGACAGTAGAGGTCAGTAGAGTAGAGGTCAGGTCAGTACAGGTCAGTACAGTAGAGGTCAGGACAGTACATTTACATTTACATTTAAGTCATTTGGCAGACGCTCTTATCCAGAGCGACTTACAAATTGGTGAATTCACCTTATGACATCCAGTGGAACAGCCACTTTACAATAGTGCATCTAAATCATTTAAGGGGGGGGGGGGGGGGTGAGAAGGATTACTTTATCCTATCCTAGGTATTCCTTAAAGAGGTGGGGTTTCAGGTGTAAGGTCAGGACAGTAGAGGTCAGTACAGTAGAGGTCAGTACAGTAGAGGTCAGGACAGTAGAGGTCAAAGACCATCAACATATTTGCGTTTAGAACTCCACATCCGTGTTTCGTATTGAAAGTCAGTGTTTCATCAATAGACTGATCAGGGATGTACAACTATAGCTTTCCTTCATAGAAAACACATTTCTTACACGCCTTTAAAAAAATACATATTTCTGCATTAAAAACACAGAATTCTGGATTAATGAGTGTATTGTACTGAACTTATCAACTTCACTGTATATACTGTACTATGATTGGTTCAAATTTGGTCTGGTACAGACCGTGGTCACAGAGTTTCTAAACCCAGAGGCGCAACATCGCGAGACTTCCAGGAACACTTGTGAAGCAGACCAGGCCGGGGTTTGGACTGGGAGAAGTCAATGAGAAGTGAAACACTGTTTCCTTAAATTGTTCATTTTCTCAAAAATCTAAAGCCACAACCTAGATTCCAGCCAATGTCTCAAGTAGCTGAACTTATTACTATTCCTACCTCGTGAGTGACAAACTGACATTTTTTTTTGTCAAAAACAACTTTATATTCAAAGGAGTGCCTTTTGATTTGATGGCCTGCACATGCGCAGTCCAGCGCAAGACGACCGTTAGGGCCGATGACTTGTTCCCACGCATGAGTTTAGCGAGCCAACATCGCCATGGAATCGCCTCCATTTGTAATCTGCGATTTGTATTGGAGAAGCAGTACTGTACTGTCTTTGCCATGGTGTTATTTGGGGGAGAAGCTCATTATAATAATAGCCAGTGTGTAGAATACCCAAATATGCAAAAGACAGATATTGGATATTTCTACCTGTGTACCTACTGAAGATACATCACAGTGAAATTCATTACCATAATTCATATCCACAATGATATATTTCTGTGTAGTACAGATAAGGGTCACATGATCTTATTCCTTTACCAGATGTAAATTCACTTCACTTAATGTAATTCAATAACCATCTTTTTTTCCCCTCAAAACTCAAGTGTCAATGTCATAGCCGACACCATGTTCTTTCTGCAGACATCTTTGAATCTTCATTTTTGAATCTTAGTTTTTTGAAAAACCTAAGTCTCATAAAAACTGAGGGAGATTTACAAAAATGTGTTTCAGCACAATTCTTCCAAAATGTTTAAATTACTCAAAGTATTTCTTGTGCATGGTTTGTTATACTTTGAAGTCAAATGTTTTTTGTTTGGCATACATTTGAAAGTGAAGAATCTGAATCAAAGTGGAACTCCATCACTGTGGAACTACTCTATAGCAGAGGGACTCTCTGTGTGCGTCTGTCTCGACAGTCGTGAGTCGGGTGGGTAGAATTTGTGGAACTTTCCAACAGGAATCTGTTCCAAAAACTTAAACGTAAATAACAAGGACGCCAACCAACAACGTTGTATAGCGGCAGAATAAGATACCGGATATGGAGTGGGCTACTTCATTACATTTTCACTCACCACGTTTATTCCGAAAAATGTCTGTCCTCTCTCTGGTTGCCTATGGACACACATTAAGAATAATCTACGTGGTGAGTTGATGCCTATTCGGCAGCTAGTTTACAAGGTGAATTGATCGTGCTACTTTGTATGAGTTGTTTGTTGGCGTCCTTGTTATTTACGAAGTTTTTGGAACAGTTTCCTGTTGGAAAGTTCCCCTAATTATTCTCACCCTGGTGAGTCTGTATCCACCGCAGATCGATGTTACAAGACTATTGATCAGTGTATAGCCACAATATCTACCGGCATAAACACTAAGCAGTAGCTAGTTGACCGCCACTACAATACAAATCATAATCAATTGATTAGATACATCGTATGGAGACTAAACCAGGCTGAAACGGGTACTGCTGGAAATAAGACTTGGGTATAAATGACTTGCGAGCTGAGGGACAAACTTTTTTTTGACAGCGGTCTGATTACGGAAGCCACCTGGGCTTGTCATGTCAATGACAGCACAGTTAGCTAACTAGCAACTAGTTTACCATCTAACCAGCGATCGTAGTTATCTTGCCAACCTAGTCACGAAACCAGCTACTAATTAATGATTTTTAACTCACGCCTGACACAGTTGACTCAACGTTAGTTAGTTAGCTACAGTAGATGCTAACAGTACTTGGCAATATTCCTAGTTCTCCAAGCTTCTCCGGTGAGCTCTACAGCAATCTGCTAGCTGCTTCCTATTGTAGATAGCTATTTTACCTAACAGTTATTACAAACTACTTTGTGTGAGGTCGCTGGCAGTAGTAACTACTTTAGCTAGCTGTATTTGTTTCCTCAGAGCACAATCATTCGCCAACTCAAATCAGATTTCAAACTGAAAATGTGCATTCAGTCAGAATGGCCTCTCCAAGAAGACGAGCTAGCTGGAAAAAAATGTATTATTGACTTACTATCATGCTATCTCGAGATTTCCTTTTGTCTCCAAGTCCACTATTGTTCCGTCCAAGCATATGGGTAGCTATCAATTACTTCCTAAATCCACTATCTAAATCATTTATCAACATACATCTTCATTTACGGCCACAATTCCTACTAGCTTGAATCCGAGGATTAATTCGGAATGACAGGCATGTGAGCAAATGGTCAAACAGTATAAAATGTAACCCCCACGCCTCCAGAAATAGCGACCAATGCAATTTGGTATAGGGGCGGGACATTATAATTTCCGCAAATACGGGGGATTGTCGCTGTCATCTCTGACAGTCAGGGCAGACCACGGGAAGAAGAAGAGACACTGGTCATGTATGAACCATTGTGTTTTATATAATATCTTATATTTGTAACATTGAAATTCATATTTATATGTGATTTTAAAAGGGAAAGAATACAATGTTCTCAACTCTTTAAAGGGTATGTATTTACAATATGCTGTATTATACATTGTATCTACATGGTTATCACTGCAAGGCCTATTGATTTACATTATATAATTGTTATTAACCAGAAAAATATAATGGTTTTAATAATAATTATACCAGGTTGATGTAAAAAGTATATTATGATAATTTGGTACATTCATAGACAAGCCTCCACCTGCCAGTAGTTTATGAGGTGCAGTGTAAGATGTGCATAGCTAATGGTCCTGCAATGGTTATCGATGCAACAAAAAAAACACCTTCAGATAATTGCAGTAATATTTTAACTAATACATGATGTAGATGATTGACCAGACACATGGACTGGCTTATCCTAGTCCACATTACAGTGTAACATGTAGCAAAGGTTTTCCTCCATCTTCTCATCTCCCTTTTTCTCTCTCAATCACACACATCTCTCTCCCACCCTTACACCCCCCCCACACACACACATCTCTCTCCCACCCTTACACCCCCCCCACACACACATCTCTCCCACCCTTACACCCCCCCCCCCCACACATCTCTCTCCCACCCTTACACCCCCCCACACACACATCTCTCCCACCCTTACACCCCCCACCCACACACACACATCTCTCCCACCCTCACACCCCCCCCCCACACACATCTCTCTCCCACCCTTACACCCCCACACACACATCTCTCCCACCCTTACACCCCCCCCCACACACATCTCTCTCCCACCCTTACACCCCCCCCACACACACACACATCTCTCCCACCCTTACACCCCCCCCCACACACACATCTCTCTCCCACCCTTACACCCCCCCACACACACACATCTCTCCCACCCTTACACCCCCCCCCCCCACACACACATCTCTCCCACCCTCACACCCCCCCACACACACACATCTCTCTCCCACCCTTACACCCCCCCCCCCACACACACATCTCTCTCCCACCCTTACACCCCCCCACCCACACACACCTCTCCCCCACCCTTACACCCCCCCCCACACACACACCTCTCCCCCACCCTTACACCCCCCACCCACACACACACAACTCTCTCCCACCCTTACACCCCCCCACGCACATCTCTCTCCCACCCTTACACCCCCCCCCCCACACACACACACATCTCTCCCACCCTTACACCCCCCCACACACACACATCTCTCTCCCACCCTTACACCCCCCACGCACATCTCTCTCCCACCCTTACACCCCCCCACACACATCTCTCTCCCACCCTTACACCCCCCCCCACACACACACATCTCTCTCCCACCCTTACACCCCCCCCACACACACACTCTCTCCCCACCCTTACACCCCCCCCCCACACACACACATCTCTCCCACCCTTACACCCCCCCCCCCCCCCACACACACATCTCTCTCCCACCCTTACACCCCCACGCACATCTCTCTCCCACCCTTACACCCCCCCCCACACACACACATCTCTCTCCCACCCTTACACCCCCACGCACATCTCTCTCCCACCCTTACACCCCCCACCCACATCTCTCCCACCCTTACACCCCCCCCACACACACACATCTCTCCCACCCTTACACCCCCCCCCACACACACATCTCTCTCCCACCCTTACACCCCCCCCACACACACACACATCTCTCCCACCCTTACACCCCCCCCCACACACACACATCTCTCTCCCACCCTTACACCCCCCCACGCACATCTCTCTCCCACCCTTACACCCCCCACACACATCTCTCTCCCACCCTTACACCCCCCCCCCCACACACACACATCTCTCCCACCCTTACACCCCCCCACACACATCTCTCTCCCACCCTCACACCCCCCCCCCCCACACACACATCTCTCCCACCCTTACACCCCCCCCCCCACACATCTCTCTCCCACCCTTACACCCCCCCCCCCCCACACACACACATCTCTCCCACCCTTACACCCCCCCACACACATCTCTCTCCCACCCTCACACCCCCCCCCCCCCACACACACACACACATCTCTCCCACCCTTACACCCCCCCCCCCCCACACACATCTCTCCCACCCTTACACCACCCCCCCACACACATCTCTCCCCACCCTTACACCCCCCCACACACACACATCTCTCTCCCACCCTTACACCCCCCCCCCCACACACACACATCTCTCCCACCCTTACACCCCCCCACACACATCTCTCCCCCACCCTTACACCCCCCCACAAACACATCTCTCCCACCCTTACACCCCCACACACATCTCTCTCCCACCCTTACACCCCCCCCACACACACACATCTCCCCACCCTTACACCCCCCCCACACACATCTCTCTCCCACCCTTACACCCCCCCCCCCACACACACACACATCTCTCCCACCCTTAACCCCCTCCACACACACATCTCTCTCCCAGCCTTACACCCCCCCCACACACATCTCTCTCCCACCCTTACACCCCCCCCCCCCCACATCTCTCTCCCACCCTTAACCCCCCCCACACACACACCTCTCTCCCCACCCTTAACCCCCCACACACACACCTCTCTCCCACCCTTACACCCCCCCACACATACCTCTCTCCCACCCTTAACCCCCCCCCCACACACACACCTCTCTCTCCCACCCTTACACCCCCACACACACATCTCTCTCCCACCCTTACACCCCCCCCCACACACATATCTCTCTCCCACCCTTAACCCCCCCCCCCCCCCACACACACACACACACCTCTCTCTCCCACCCTTAACCCCTCCCACACACACACACACACACACACACAGTCCCGCCCTCCCTACATCTCGCTGTCCTGCTGCGGGATCCTGTCAGTACCAATAAGGTGTCTCTGTGTGCTAAGTGGTTTAGATGTGCAGTGTACCATGTTCTAATGCTCCACTGTGTCACTCAAACATGTTCATACAAATCTTGAGACATTAACAACAGAGTGCTGTTTTAATTTGTTATAAAACACAATAACACACAGTATTAAAACAGAAGAAACCCTAACATTATCTCTAATATCGACAGCGGTTTAATCAACATTGTTTTGATTAGAAAAGGATTTAGAATAGGAATTCCTGTCCAGGAAAAAATCTGGATATATCTCAGCTAATTTCTCTAACGAGTTTATAGACATACAGTGCCTTGCGAAAGTATTCGGCCCCCTTGAACTTTGCGACCTTTTGCCACATTTCAGGCTTCAAACATAAAGATATAAAACTGTATTTTTTTGTGAAGAATCAACAACAAGTAGGACACAATCATGAAGTGGAACGACATTTATTGGATATTTCAAACTTTTTTAACAAATCAAAAACTGAAAAAATTGGGCGTGCAAAATTATTCAGCCCCTTTACTTTCAGTGCAGCAATCTCTCCAGAAGTTCAGTGAGGATCTCTGAATGATCCAATGTTGACCTAAATGACTAATGATGCTAAATACAATCCACCTGTGTGTAATCAAGTCTCCGTATAAATGCACCTGCACTGTGATAGTCTCAGAGGTCCGTTAAAAGCGCAGAGAGCATCATGAAGAACAAGGAACACACCAGGCAGGTCCGAGATACTGTTGTGAAGAAGTTTAAAGCCGGATTTGGATACAAAAAGATTTCCCAAGCTTTAAACATCCCAAGAAGCACTGTGCAAGCGATAATATTGAAATGGAAGGAGTATCAGACCACTGCAAGTCTACCAAGACCTGGCCGTCCCTCTAAACTTTCAGCTCATACAAGGAGAAGACTGATCAGAGATGCAGCCAAGAGGCCCATGATCACTCTGGATGAACTGCAGAGGTCTACAGCTGAGGTGGGAGACTCTGTCCATAGGACAACAATCAGTCGTATATTGCACAAATCTGGCCTTTATGGAAGAGTGGCAAGAAGAAAGCCATATCTTAAAGATATCCATAAAAAGTGTTGTTTAAAGTTTGCCACAAGCCACCTGGGAGACACACCAAACATGTGGAAGAAGGTGCTCTGGTCAGATGAAACCAAAATTAAACTTTTTGGCAACAATGCAAAATGTTATGTTTGGCGTAAAAGCAACACAGCTCATCACCCTGAACATACCATCCCCACTGTCAAACATGGTGGTGGCAGCATCATAGTTTGGGCCTGCTTTTCTTCAGCAGGGACAGGGAAGATGGTTAAAATTGATGGGAAGATGGATGGAGCTAAATACAGGACCATTCTGGAAGAAAACCTGATGGAGTCTGCAAAAGACCTGAGACTGGGACAGAGATT
Organism: Oncorhynchus masou masou; assembly: GCF_036934945.1. Classification (NCBI taxonomy): domain Eukaryota; kingdom Metazoa; phylum Chordata; class Actinopteri; order Salmoniformes; family Salmonidae; genus Oncorhynchus; species Oncorhynchus masou. The sequence continues at coordinate 12,454,908 of NC_088223.1, forward strand.
TGTCTTCCAACAAGACAATGATCCAAAACATAAAGCAAAATCTACAATGGAATGGTTCAAAAATAAACATATCCAGGTGTTAGAATGGCCAAGTCAAAGTCCAGACCTGAATCCAATCGAGAATCTGTGGAAAGAACTGAAAACTGCTGTTCACAAATGCTCTCCATCCAACCTCACTGAGCTCGAGCTGTTTTGCAAGGAGGAATGGGAAAAAATGTCAGTCTCTCGATGTGCAAAACTGATAGAGACATACCCCAAGCGACTTACAGCTGTAATCGCAGCAAAAGGTGGTGCTACAAATTATTAACTTAAGGGGGCTGAATAATTTTGCACGCCCAATTTTTCAGTTTTTGATTTGTTAAAGAAGTTTGAAATATACAATAAATGTCGTTCCACTTCATGATTGTGTCCCACTTGTTGATTCTTCACAAAAAATACAGTTTTATATCTTTATGTTTGAAGCCTGAAATGTGGCAAAAGGTCGCAAAGTTCAAGGGGGCCGAATACTTTCGCAAGGCACTGTACTCACAATACAATACTTAAACAATATCTATAACCAGTCATAATCTGTGTTTTCTAACAGTGTAGGTCCATAGTGTGCTTTTTACATGATAGTAAAAATAGCCTACGTTGATTCCCAAAATATTTAAAAGTGACCCAGAGGTCAGTGTCCCCAGAGGTCAGTGTCCCCAGAGTTCTCTCTCCTCTCAGTGTGTGTGAAAGAGAGTACTATCCTATAAGAAGTGGACCCATAGAGTTACCAGCGCAAGGTGTAAGGAACGACAGCACTGTGTCCCCAGATAGAGGAACATCAGCACTGGGTCCCCAGATAGAGGAACGACAGCACTGGGTCCCCAGATAGAGGAACGACAGCACTGGGTCCCCAGATAGAGGAACGACAGCACTGGGTCCCCAGATAGAGGAACGACAGCACTGGGTCCCCAGATAGAGGAACGACAGCACTGGGTCCCCAGATAGAGGAACGACAGCACTGGGTCCCCAGATAGAGGAACGACAGCACTGGGTCCCCAGATAGAGGAACGACAGCACTGGGTCCCCAGATAGAGGAACGACAGCACTGGGTCCCCAGATAGAGGAACGACAGCACTGGGTCCCCAGATAGAGGAACGACAGCACTGGGTCCCCAGATAGAGGAACGACAGCACTGGGTCCCCAGATAGAGGAACGACAGCACTGGGTCCCCAGATAGAGGAACGACAGCACTGGGTCCCCAGATAGAGGAACGACAGCACTGGGTCCCCAGATAGAGGAACGACAGCACTGGGTCCCCAGATAGAGGAACGACAGCACTGGGTCCCCAGATAGAGGAACGACAGCACTGGGTCCCCAGATAGAGGAACGACAGCACTGGGTCCCCAGATAGAGGAACGACAGCACTGGGTCCCCAGATAGAGGAACGACAGCACTGGGTCCCCAGATAGTGGAACGACAGCACTGTGTCCCCAGATAGAGGAACGACAGCACTGGGTCCCCAGATAGAGGAACGACAGCACTGGGTCCCCAGATAGAGGAACGACAGCACTGGGTCCCCAGATAGAGGAACGACAGCACTGGGTCCCCAGATAGAGGAACGACAGCACTGGGTCCCCAGATAGAGGAACGACAGCACTGGGTCCCCAGATAGAGGAACGACAGCACTGGGTCCCCAGATAGAGGAACGACAGCACTGGGTCCCCAGATAGAGGAACGACAGCACTGGGTCCCCAGATAGAGGAACGACAGCACTGGGTCCCCAGATAGAGGAACGACAGCACTGGGTCCCCAGATAGAGGAACGACAGCACTGGGTCCCCAGATAGAGGAACGACAGCACTGGGTCCCCAGATAGAGGAACGACAGCACTGGGTCCCCAGATAGAGGAACGACAGCACTGGGTCCCCAGATAGAGGAACGACAGCACTGGGTCCCCAGATAGAGGAACGACAGCACTGGGTCCCCAGATAGTGGAACGACAGCAATGGGTCCCCAGATAGAGGAACGACAGCACTGGGTCCCCAGATAGAGGAACGACAGCACTGGGTCCCCAGATAGAGGAACGACAGCACTGGGTCCCCAGATAGAGGGGAATCACTATAAAGGAAGAGACTTAATGATGTATACATGACAGAGTGGAATAGCTATACAGGGAAAATACTACCGGGATAATAGTGTGATATTGCTCAAAAATGTACCTCAATCCAGGGATGGAAGATGTTGTTGTAGCTTACTCCTAATTATCTCAATATCAAGAAATGATAAATCGAGAATACAGCAATACTGCTAGTTTTCAAGTAGACTGCCTTTTTCCTCCTCATGCTAGGCTAGCTAATGCTAAAGCAGCCCATTGCTTTCCATTAAAATACAACACCTACCATTGGGGTGAGTAGCTTCCGGAAGTGTTGTGGAATCCAATGGCTTGCTTTAGCATTAGCTAACCTAACGTGCTGACGAAAAAGGTAGTTTAATTAAAAACTAGCAGTATTTCAATATTCTCGATGCGGTAACATATGGCAGCCGGTGCCAAATTGAATATCTAAATGACCTTACGGCCATTTTAGGCCTATAGGTTTTAATGGCAATTAGGCCTAGAGTGTAGCCTACCTATTGACCACAACAGTATAACTACGCAAAACTCAACCATAAGTGTATAAACAGGCTACGTAACATGGCAGGAGAGTGTCTGAGTGGGCTGCAGAAACTGCTATGTTTTGGGGGAGCAACAGGTGGTTTGGTGTGTGTCAGGCCAGTCCTGCTATCTGTGCAGCCTCAGTTTGGACCTCTCCAGCCTGCTGGCGGTAACCTAGTGAAAACTCCCTCGCCCTTCTCACTTCCTGCATGGTCTCAATCAGGTTCTCCTCCAGTCTACAGTGGTCCTGATGGGTTGGTGCTGCCTCCCTGACCTCCTCCGCCATTCGCTCCCCCCCACTAAGCAGCCAGCCTATCAGCTCATGGAGCTTGGTCCCAGCAGCGCTTATCGCTTTGGCGCCCATGGAAATGCCCCAGAGCTCCTCCTGAGCTAATCGGAGGCGGCTAGACGGAGACTCATCCCCCTCGACCTCAGACCTCAGCAGAACCACTGAGAGAGAGAAGTCATAGCCCTTCATCACCATGGTTACACACCAACTGTCCTCGAGAGAGAGAGAGAGAAGTCATAGCCCTTCATCACCATGGTTACACACCAACTGTCTTCTAGAGAGAGAGAGAGAGAGAGAGAGAGTCATAGCCCTTCATCACCATGGTTACACACCAACTGTCCTCTAGAGAGAGAGAGAGAGAGAAGTCATAGCCCTTCATCACCATGGTTACACACCAACTGTCCTCTAGAGAGAGAGAGAGAGAGACAGAGAGAGAGAGAGAAGTCATAGCCCTTCATCACCATGGTTACACACCAACTGTCCTCTAGAGAGAGAGAGAGAGAGACAGAGAGAGAGAGAGAGACATTATAATGCCTTCATCTGTAGACTTACCCTTTACCTGTCGTATGGAAGGGAGTGGAAGTGAGCGGGGTAAAAAGATTAGATTAGATGAGGTTATATGTCACATGCACAGGGTACAGTTAATTATTAAGCTCTGAGCTCCAACGGTGAAGGTCAGAAAGAGTAGTTCATGAAACAATAATAACAAGATGTCAAATAATAATATAGACATATTTAACTGTAACAATGACAAATGTCCATGTGGGGGTGGAATGTTCCAGAGGGAATGTCCATGGGGGGGGGGGGGAATGTTCCAGAGGGAATGTCCATAGGGGGAGCAACGGGGAGGAAGTGAGAAGTAGAATGTCCTGAGGTTGAAGAGTCGCTGTCGTGCTTTCTTCACCCCGGTATCCGAGTGGGTTGACCATTTCAGCTCCTCGGAGATGTGTACGCCTAGGAACTTGGTCGGTTTTGACCGTCTCCGCGGCTGCCCTGTTGATAAGGATGTGGGCTCCTCCTGAAGTACACAATCAGCTCCTTTGTTTTGCTGCCGTTGAGGGAGAAACGTTTAAATGGCACCATGCTGTCAGAGTGCTTACATCCTCTCTGTAGGCCGTCTCGTCGTTGTTGGTAATCAGGCCTACAACTGTCGTGTCGTCAGCAAACTTGATGATGGAGTTGGAACTGTGTGAGGTCAGGAAGAGAGAGAGGACTGGCATGGCTCTGTTATGCCTGCATGTTTTCTTTTAGTTGGTTTCACTATCCTCATGGGGACCAGAAGTCCTCACAATGATAGTAAAACAAGGAAAATTCAGACAAGTGGGGACATTTAGCCGGTCTCCACAAGGAAAAAAGGGTTATTTTAGGTTAGGGTTACAATTAGGATTAGGGTTAGGGTTAGGGTTAGGGTTAGGATTAGGGTTAGGTTAAGGGGTTAGGGTTAGGTTAAGGGGTTAGAGTTAGGGTTAGGATTAGGGTTAGGTTAAGGGGTTAGGGTTACAATTAGGATTAGGGTTAGGGTTAGGATAAGGGGTTAGGGTTACAATTAGGATTAGAGTTAGGGTTAGGTTAAGGGGTTAGAGTTAGGGTTAGGATTAGGGTTAGGGTTAGGGGTTAGGGTTACAATTAGGATTAGGGTTAGGTTAAGGGGTTAGGGTTAGGGTTAGGGTTAGGTTAAGGGGTTAGGGTTACAATTAGGATTAGAGTTAGGGTTAGGATAAGGGGTTAGGGTTACAATTAGGATTAGAGTTAGGGTTAGGTTAAGGGGTTAGGGTTACAATTAGGATTAGGGTTAGGTTAAGGGGTTAGGGTTACAATTAGGATTAGGGTTAGGGTTAGGTTAAGGGGTTAGGGTTACAATTAGGATTAGGGTTAGGGTTAGGGGTTAGGGTTACAATTAGGATTAGAGTTAGGGTTAGGTTAAGGGGTTAGGGTTACAATTAGGATTAGGGTTAGGTTAAGGGGTTAGGGTTAGGGTTAGGGTTAGGTTAAGGGGTTAGGGTTACAATTAGGGTTAGGGTTAGGGTTAGGTTAAGGGGTTAGGGTTACAATTAGGATTAGGGTTAGGTTAAGGGGTTAGGGTTACAATTAGGATTAGGGTTAGGATAAGGGGTTAGGGTTACAATTAGGATTAGAGTTAGGGTTAGGTTAAGGGGTTAAGGTTACAATTAGGATTAGGGTTAGGGTTAGGATAAGGGGTTAGGGTTACAATTAGGATTAGGGTTAGGGTTAGGTTAAGGGGTTAGGGTTACAATTAGGATTAGGGTTAGGATAAGGGGTTAGGTTAAGGGGTTAGGGTTACAATTAGGATTAGAGTTAGGGTTAGGGTTAGGGTTACAATTAGGATTAGGGTTAGGGTTAGGTTAAGGGGTTAGGGTTACAATTAGGATTAGGGTTAGGGTTAGGGGTTAGGGTTACAATTAGGATTAGGGTTAGGTTAAGGGGTTAGAGTTACAATTAGGATTAGGGTTAGGGTTAGGTTAAGGGGTTAGGGTTACAATTAGGGTTAGGGTTAGGGTTAGGTTAAGGGGTTAGGGTTACAATTAGGATTAGGGTTAGGTTAAGGGGTTAGGGTTAGGGTTAGGGTTAGGTTAAGGGGTTAGGGTTACAATTAGGATTAGGGTTAGGGTTAGGGGTTAGGGTTACAATTAGGATTAGAGTTAGGGTTAGGTTAAGGGGTTAGGGTTACAATTAGGATTAGGGTTAGGGTTAGGATAAGGGGTTAGGGTTACAATTAGGATTAGGGTTAGGGTTAGGTTAAGGGGTTAGGGTTACAATTAGGATTAGGGTTAGGATAAGGGGTTAGGTTAAGGGGTTAGGGTTACAATTAGGATTAGAGTTAGGGTTAGGGTTAGGGTTAGGGTTAGGGTTAGGATAAGGGGTTAGGGTTACAATTAGGATTAGGATTAGGGTTAGGTTAAGGGGTTAGGGTTACAATTAGGATTAGGGTTAGGGTTAGGATAAGGGGTTAGGGTTACAATTAGGATTAGAGTTAGGGTTAGGATAAGGGGTTAGGGTTACAATTAGGATTAGATTTAGGGTTAGGTTAAGGGGTTAGGGTTACAATTAGGATTAGAGTTAGGGTTAGGTTAAGGGGTTAGGGTTACAATTAGGATTAGGGTTAGGTTAAGGGGTTAGGGTTACAATTAGGATTAGGGTTAGGGTTAGGTTAAGGGGTTAGGGTTACAATTAGGATTAGAGTTAGGGTTAGGTTAAGGGGTTAGGGTTACAATTAGGATTAGGATTAGGGTTAGGTTAAGGGGTTAGGGTTACAATTAGGATTAGGGTTAGGATAAGGGGTTAGGGTTACAATTAGGATTAGGGTTAGAATAAGGGGTTAGGGTTACAATTAGGATTAGAGTTAGGGTTAGGTTAAGGGGTTAGGGTTACAATTAGGATTAGAGTTAGGGTTAGGATAAGGGGTTAGGGTTACAATTAGGATTAGAGTTAGGGTTAGGTTAAGGGGTTAGGGTTACAATTAGGATTAGAGTTAGGGTTAGGTTAAGGGGTTAGGGTTACAATTAGGATTAGGGTTAGGGTTAGGATAAGGGTTTAGGGTTACAATTAGGATTAGGGTTAGGATAAGGGGTTAGGGTTACAATTAGGATTAGGGTTAGGGTTAGGTTAAGGGGTTAGGGTTACAATTAGGATTAGGATTAGGGTTAGGATAAGGGGTTAGGGTTACAATTAGGATTAGGGTTAGGGTCAGGTTAAGGGGTTAGGGTTACAATTAGGATTAGGGTTAGGATAAGGGGTTAGGGTTACAATTAGGATTAGGGTTAGGTTAAGGGGTTAGGGTTACAATTAGGATTAGGGTTAGGATAAGGGGTTAGGGTTACAATTAGGATTAGGGTTAGGTTAAGGGGTTAGGGTTACAATTAGGATTAGGGTTAGGGTTAGGTTAAGGGGTTAGGGTTACAATTAGGATTAGGGTTAGGGTTAGGATAAGGGGTTAGGGTTACAATTAGGGTTAGGGTTAGGATAAGGGGTTAGGGTTACAATTAGGATTAGGTTAAGGGGTTAGGGTTACAATTAGGATTATGTAAGGGTTTGGGTCAGGGGTTAGGGAAAATAGGATTTTGAATGGGAATCAAATGTTGGGTCCCCTCATGGATAGTAAAACAAATGTGTGTGTGTCTCACTGTGCTCCTCTTTAATCTTCCTCACACACTCCGTAAGAGTCAGGTTGCTGTCATTGTTACAGTCGTAGGTGCGTCGCAGAGAGATGATGCGTTCCTTCATGGCATCATAGTTCTCCTGTTGTTGGTTGAACGTCACGGCTACATCAGAGAACCGCTGGTCCAAGTCTATTAGACCCACCGACCACTCTGGCTCACTGAAACACACACACACACTTCGGGACCAACCGACCACTCCGACACACACAATAATGCACACACGCACACACACTTGTAATATTGTGGTAATATGTGTGATGGAACCTGTGTGTGCTGGTCGAGGCTGTCTGTCCGACTCTGGTTTAGCTGATTGTGAAGGCTTGGTGTGAAGTAGAGGCTGTCTCTGTAACACAAACATTCCACTATGTGAGTGAGGTATTTTTTTATTTTACCTTTATTTAACCAGGCAAGTCAGTTAAGAACACATTCTTATTTTCAATGACGGCCTAGGAACAGTGGGTTAACTGCCTGTTCAGGGGCAGAACAACAGATTTGTACCTTGTCAGCTTGGGGATTTGAACTTGCAACCTTCCAGTTACTAGCAACCTTCCAGTTACTAGCCCAACGCTCTAACCACTAGGCTATCCTGCCGCCTCTACACTCTAACCACTAGGCTACCCTGCCGCCTCTACACTCTAACCACTAGGCTACCCTGCCGCCTCTACACTCTAACCACTAGGCTACCTTGCCGCCTCTACACTCTAACCACTAGGCTACCCTGCCGCCTCTACACTCTAACCACTAGGCTACCCTGCCGCCTCTACACTCTAACCACTAGGCTACCCTGCCGCCTCTACACTCTAACCACTAGGCTACCCTGCCGCCTCTACACTCTAACCACTAGGCTACCCTGCCGCCTCTACACTCTAACCACTAGGCTACCTGCCGCCTCTACACTCTAACCACTAGGCTACCCTGCCGCCTCTACACTCTAACCACTAGGCTACCCTGCCGCCTCTACACTCTAACCACTAGGCTACCTGCCGCCTCTACACTCTAACCACTAGGCTACCTGCCGCCTCTACACTCTAGCCACTAGGCTACCCTGCCGCCTCTACACTCTAACCACTAGGCTACCCTGCCGCCTCTACACTCTAACCACTAGGCTACCCTGCCGCCTCTACACTGTAACCACTAGGCTACCTGCCGCCTCTACACTCTAACCACTAGGCTACCCTGCCGCCTCTACACTCTAACCACTAGGCTACCCTGCCGCCTCTACACTCTAACCACTAGGCTACCCTGCCGCCTCTACACTCTAACCACTAGGCTACCCTGCCGCCTCTACACTCTAACCACTAGGCTACCCTGCCGCCTCTACACTCTAACCACTAGGCTACCCTGCCGCCTCTACACTCTAACCACTAGGCTACCCTGCCGCCCCAATGGGGGCGGGTTATACAAATCCAATCATTGTCTAAAACACTGTAACAACAGACCTATTATATTCAGTAGTGTGTGTTTTATTGTGTCATATTGTGCGATAACCCTTCCTGATGCAGATACATGTAGGTCATTACATTGGTTTATTGTAAATATGATCTGATCAAGCTTATTATTTGAAAGCAGCCTAATGGCATGTGTGATTATTTTCACATTTTGAGTAATTTAGCAGACGCTCTAATGCAGAGCAATTTACAGGAGCAATTATGGTTAATTAAGTGTCCTGCTCAAGAGCAGATTTTTCACCTGGTCAGCTCGGGGAATCGGGTTACTGAATCAACCTCTTAACCAATAGGCTGGCTACCTGCAGTCCGTGTTTATGTGTCTGATTCCATAAATGATGTTTCCCTGTGAAAAATAAAGTGTACTTTAACCCCAGACAATACATCATGTTTCATTCCTGTTCCAATACAATACCTCATTGTCATTGTCTTCGGAAAGGAGAGACACAGCAACAGAATAGCACAGACATTCTCGCTGAAATGATCCCGAGAGACCCAACAGTTAATCCCCGCAATCAATCTCTCTTTATTCGTTTTCTCCACAATCTCTCTCTCTCTCTTTCTCTCTCTATATCCAGGTCAAGCCACCTTTACATTTACATTTAAGTCATTTGGCAGAGGCTCTTATCCAGAGCGACTTACAAATTGGTGAATTCACCTTATGACATCCAGTGGAACAGCCACTTTACAATAGTGCATCTAAATCATTTAAGGGGGGGGGGGGGTGAGAAGGATTACTTTATCCTATCCTAGGTATTCCGCCCACCTCTGCCCAGATTCCCGGTGACGTCAGCTGTCATGGGACTGGTTGTGCGGAAAGGTTTCCTGTCTGCGGCGATAGATAGGTCAGGTGCACCCATCTGCACTGGAACTGTGACATGCATAGCGACACGTTTTAGCATTCAACAGTAAACACAGACATTTGACACGTCAGCGCCGTCATTTTCAGTAGTGCATTTCTGAAACGACAAAAACGGTAAGCCCATCTGCAGCAAGTAAACTTTTCCTTATCAAGAATGAAAACAGACAAGCAGAGGCGGTCTGTAAAACCGACGCTAGAGGAGGATATTTGACAGCCGCTGCAGCTGGTTGTACTACAACAGGAACCCAGGAGAAAGGAGAAACGGAGCAGTGCTAGCCGGATAGCTAACACATAACTTAATTCTGTCAGCAAACTAAACTAATAGTATAGCCTAGTGGTTCACATCCAGCGAGGCAACATCTAGATTGGTGTGTGTACAAGCTGAACATGCATGTGTTGCTCGCGTTTAACGGCACGCACTCTATAGCAAGCTAAATTAGCATAACTGCTAACACCAAAACAAACACAGGCTGCACTGTGGAGTGGACTTTGGCAGCAGCAGAGGCAGTTATAGCTGCTATTGCAGCTCGTCTGCTTATACATTACTATTTAGAAAATATAGACTCCTAACTGGCCAACTAATGTAGCTAGAAGCTATAGCCAGCACCAGAATGGCTTCTGCAACAGGAGACAAACACTCAGCTTCAAGTTCCAAGAAGAAGAATGAAAATAAGTTGGCTTCTAAAGGCGAGTTTAGTTTCCTGTCCAGTATCATGGGCGTCATGTACAACCTGAGTGTAACGGATGTGAAACGCTAGCTTAGTTAGCGGTGGTTCGCGCTAGATAGCGTTTCAATCGGTGACGTCACTTGCTCGGAGACCTTGAACTAGTGTTACCCCTTGCTCTGCAAGGGCCGTGGCTTTTGTGGAGCGATGGGTAACGATGCTTCGAGGGTGACTGTTGTTGATGTGTGCAGAGGGTCCCTGGTTCGCGCCCGGGTATGGGCGAGGGGACGGTCTAAAATTATACTGTTACATGAGGACACAGGTGTGTCAGTGTGAGAGAGCTTGTGTCTGAGTTTAGTTTCCTGTCCAGTGTCATGGGCGTCATGTACAACCTGAGGACTTGTGTCTAACTGTGTTTTCTGCAGGATGCTCTACGTGATGTGATTCAGTGGTGCTGTCGCCAGCTATTTCTTCAGCCTCTCTTCTACTAGTGAGTACACACATACACAAACTGTCTCTCGCCTGTTCTGCCATGTAATCTTGTTTCTTTCCTTCTTACCTCTATAACACATCTTTATCTCTCTCCCTCCATGTGTAACCTCTCCTGTGTGTTCAGGTGGGATGTACAACCTGCTGGATCGTGAGGAGTTGGGAGAGAACACTACTACAGGATTGCCCTGTTTGGAGCTGCAAAGCTCCACACTGAAGATTGGAGTATCTGTCTATAGGACCACTTTAAGCTGTACACTCCACAAAGCTGGGTGTCCAGAAAAAAAGCCATTGCTTAAAGAAGAAAATAAATAAACAAACAGGTTTGGTGTTTGCCAAAAGGCATGTGGGAGACTCCCCAAACATATGAAAGAAGGTACTCTGGTCAGATGAGTTTTTTGGCCATCAAGGAAAACGCTATGTCTGGTGCAAACCCAACACCTCTCATCTCCCCGAGAATACCATCCCCACAGTGAAGCATGGTGGTGGCAGCATCATGCTGTGGGGATGTTTTTCATCGGCAGGGACTGGGAAACTGGTCAGAATTGAAGGAATGATGGATGGCACTAAATACAGGGAAATTCTTGAGGGGAACCCGTTTCAGTCTTCCAGAGATTTTAGACTGGTACAGAGGTTCACCTTCCAGCAGGACAATGACTCTAAGCATACTGCTAAAGCAGCGTTCGAGTGGTTTAAGGGGAAACATTTAAATGTCTTGGAATGGCCTAGTCAAAGCCCACACCTCAATCCAATTGAGAATCTGTGGTATGACTTAAAGATTGCTGTACACCAGCGGAACCTGTCCAACTTGAAGGAGCTGGATCAGGTTTGCCTTGAAAAATGGGCAAAAATCCCATGGGCTAGATGTGTCAAGCTTATAGAGACATACCCCAAGAGACTTGCAGCTGTAATTACTGCAAAAGGTGTCTCTACAAAGTATTGACTTTGGGGGGTAAATAGTTATGCACGCTCAAGTTTTCAGTTTTTTTGTTTTATTTCTTGTTTGTTTCGCAATAAAAAATATTTAGCATCTTCAATGTGGTAGGCATTTTGTGTAAATCAAATGATGCAAACGCCCAAAAATCCGTTTTAATTCCAGGTTGTAAGGCAACAAAATAGGAAAAATGCCAATGTGGGGTGAATACTTTCACAAGCCACTGTAACTCTGCTTAGTTGCAGTCAAAACAGCTCATAAAAGTCTGTCAATGGTATGAATACATGATAGAACTGTAATACAGAAACCAGCTACTCTCTAAATGTACACAGGGCTATTTTGGTGTGTATTCTCTGGAGAGAGAAAAATTATACGGGAAATGTTATTTAAATACCAGAATTTCTATAATATCCTCCAATATTATATAATTGCAATATTGTATTTGGGTTGCTATACCATTTGGTTTGTAGTGATTATGATTATTTGGGCAGGCTTTTTGAAGCATTCTGCCATAAGCCTTACTACTCCCATTGTTTCACTAGCAGTAATGCTAATGCTGGCTCTGGGGTAAGTAGATAAAGAAAACAAAGGTATTTTTTGGGTCAATGTGTTACGGCTTTCTAGGTGAGAAGGAGAGTCGGACCAAAATGCGGCGTGTAGATTGCGATCCGTGTTTAATAAACAAACGTGAAACACGAATCAATTACAAACACTACAAAACAAAGAACGTAACGAAAACCGAAACAGCCTATACTGGTGTAAATAAACACAGAACAAGGACATCAGGACACTAAGGACAATCACCCACAAAACACTCAAAGAATATGGCTGCCTAAATATGGTTCCCAATCAGAGACAACGATAAACACCTGCCTCTGATTGAGAACCACTTCAGACAGCCATAGACTTAACTAGAACACCCCACTAAGCTACAATCCCAATACAAACACACCACATACAAAAACCCATGCCACACCCTGGCCTGACCAAATAAATGAAGACAAACACAAAATACTTCGACCAGGGCGTGACACAATGTCTCTCAGGATAAATGGATGAGATCAATGAAAATGAAGTATATTTCAAATCTTGGTTACTGCCCCTTTAAATGGCAGTTGTTTCTACCACACACATCAAAATTCTAAAAGTGAAATGATACTACAATCAAATTATGTTAAATCAGCTTTTTAGTACTAATGTGGATTGTACATTGAAATAAAGCTGCACATTAAGTAAAAAATCATATTTACGTTTTACAGAATATGCTAATTAAATGGAAATGAAATAGTCTGTTTTGGTTATTTTTAAAATTTCAGATAACGTTATTTACATATAATAAGAATTAAATTGATATTTTGCTATGATTTGCCAATAGTTTCTTCTTGGGGTTAATATGACCGCAGTTGGTAATCCATATATGTAAAATATGTTGGTAGTATGATGGTTAAACAGAAACAAAACCCACTCAAACAAACATTATGTCAAAAACAATTAAAATTCTCAAATGTACAGTTGGCTTGCTGAAGTGGAATGAAACGCACACTGGTTCAGGAGAAATCTGTAATAATTCAGGTTGAATTCACATACATTAAAGTGGCAATCTGATATTCAAACATCGACAAAGCTGACACCAATAAATGTTTTGTTGCTGAGGGGTGGGGCTGGATACAGTTTTTAATTTAACCTTCATTTAACTAGGCAAGTCAGTTAAGAACAAATCCTTATTTACAATTGCGGCCTACACCAGCCAAACCCGAACCCGGACGACGCTGGGCCAATTGTGCGCCGCCCTATGGTACTCCCAATTGAGGCCAGTTGTGATACAGCCTGGAATTGAACCAGGGTCTGTAGTGACACCTCTAGCACTGAGATGAAATGCCTTTAGACCGCTGTGCCGCTCGGGAGCCCTCTGACCACTCTCAAATTCAAAGTTGGAGCTATGGATGCAAGGATTGCGCACTTTATTTTAGTTCCAATAACGAGAGCACTACATAAATCAAACGCCTTCAAAACATGGAATTCAGACAGTGTGGTATTACAGAATAGCCTGACCAATGGGATTCAGACAGTATGGTATTACAGAATAGCCTGACCAATGGAATTCAGACAGTATGGTAATACAGAATAGCCTGACCAATGGAATTCAGACAGTATGGTATTACAGAATAGCCTGACCAATGGGATTCAGACAGTATGGTATTACAGAATAGCCTGACCAATGGAATTCAGACAGTATGGTAATACAGAATAGCCTGACCAATGGAATTCAGACAGTATGGTAATACAGAATAGCCTGACCAATGGAATTCAGACAGTATGGTATTACAGAATAGCCTGACCAATGGAATTCATACAGTGTGGTATTACAGAATAGCCTGACCAATGGAATTCATACAGTGTGGTATTACAGAATAGCCTGACCAATGGAATTCAGACAGTATGGTATTACAGAATAGCCTGACCAATGGAATTCATACAGTATGGTATTACAGAATAGCCTGATTTGATCTGACACATTCTTTTCTAATTTACTTAATTTGTGATTTGTTGTTACTTAAATAGAAAACGTAACATTTCTAAACCTCTAATTCATACTAGTTTATCCAACCAAAACCCCTTTCTCAGGGACTGTCTCTTGTCCCATCACATACAGCTATCTTCACTGTCTGCTTAAGTAAATAATCACCACTTACAAAAACAGATCATCATTGGGCAATACACCCTGAAAACTAACCCTTCTATTGTTTGTTTCATTGCTTTGTCCCTCTGGCCTGAAAAGTATATCAATGTGAAGAAAGGTTTGAGACGGGTCCAGTTTGGTCCTCCCTGGTCAGTCACCTGTTTGAAAGGCTACTCCCTTGTCTTGTCTAGAATGCTCTTATTGTGGTCCCAGTTTGAGATATCAGGTGAGTGGACTGTTTATTTTTACCTTGAGCTCAAGATCACAGACATTATTATATAGGAAAAGGTTAAATAGAATATAACATTATTACATTCTGTAAAACACTTGTCGTTGTCTTTTTGTCAACCCCCCCCCCCCCCCATGTGTGTGTGTATGTGGGGGTGTGGTTGCGTGGCAGTTTAGTTCTGGTCTGGAGAGGGAGGGGGAGGAGATGAAAGGAGATAACTGGGGAGGAAGAAGAGAGGAGAGGGATGGGAGAGGAAGGAGAGGGGGTGGAGGAGAGGAATGGGAGAGGGATGGGAGAGAGAGGAGAAGGATGGGAGAGGAAGGAGAGGGGGTGGAGGAGAGGAATGGGAGAGGGATGGGAGAGAGAGGAGAAGGATGGGCGAGACAGGAGAGAGGAGGATATTCTGTTGGGCCGTAAAAGGATGGTTGACCTGAGCTCCCCATGAACATCAGTCTCAAATCTTTTTCTCTCTGTCTCTGTCCTTTGCTCTCTCTCTGTCTCTGTCCTTTGCTCTCTCTCTGTCTCTGTCCTTTGCTCTCTCTCTGTCTCTCACTATTTCTCTCTCTCTCCCTCTCTCTCTCACACACACACACACTACTGAAAAATGAATGGGGAGGCATGTGAGCGAGAGGGTAGATGTACGGCGTGTCACAGTCACAAAGGCTTAACAGAGCGCCTGGCATCACGCTGCAGAACCATTGGGTGATTACATTCAGAATCCAGTCAGCACTGTCGTCTCTCTGTGTGTCAGTGTATGTCAAGTGGAATCACTCTGTGTGTGTGTAACAGAGAAACAGACCAGACCAACAGACATAGGAGCAGTCCAGACCAACAGACATAGGAGCAGACCAGACCAACAGACATAGGAACAGTCCAGACCAACAGACATAGGAACAGTCCAGACCAACAGACAGAGGAACAGACCAGACCAACAGACATAGGAACAGACCAGACCAACAGACATAGGAACAGTCCAGACCAACAGAGAGAGGAACAGTCCAGACCAACAGACAGAGGAACAGACCAGACCAACAGACAGAGGAACAGTCCAGACCAACAGACAGAGAAACAGACCAGACCAACAGACAGAGGAACAGACCAGACCAACAGACATAGGAACAGTCCAGACCAACAGAGAGAGGAACAGTCCAGACCAACAGACAGAGGAACAGACCAGACCAACAGACATAGGAACAGACCAGACCAACAGACAGAGGAACAGACCAGACCAACAGACATAGGAACAGACCAGACCAACAGACAGAGGAACAGACCAGACCAACAGACAGAGGAACAGACCAGACAAACAGACAGAGGAACAGACCAGACCAACAGACATAGGAACAGACCAGACCAACAGACAGAGGAACAGACCAGACCAACAGACAGAGGAACAGACCAGACCAACAGACAGAGAAGCAGAAGAACCCCAGACCATGCTGCTGAGTGACTGTGTGCACCGGAGTGTGTCTATTGGTGTGTGTCTGTGTGTGTATCTGTGTGTGTATTGGTGTGTATCTGTGTGTGTATTGATGTGTATCTGTGTGTGTATTGATGTGTATCTGTGTGTTTATTGATGTGTATCTGTGTGTGTATTGGTGTGTATCTGTGTGTGTATTGGTGTGTATCTGTGTGTGTATTGGTGTGTATCTGTGTGTGTATTGATGTGTATCTGTGTGTGTATTGATGTGTGTATCGGTGTGTGTATTGGTGTGTATCGGTGTGTATCTGTGTGTGTATCTGTCTGTGTGTATATCTGTGTGTGTATTGGTTTGTTACTGTGTGTGTATTGGTGTGTCTTTTTGTGTCAGATGACAGTGGTATGGTGCTCAGGAAGAGCTGGCCGTGGAGTTGGTCGTTAATGCTGTCTCTCCTCTCTCTGTCTACTCACGGTAAGAACACTGCTGTGTGTCTGTGTGTCTCTGTGTGTGTGTCTGTGTGTGTGTTTGTTTGTGTGTCTGTGTGTACGTTTTTGTGTATGTGTGTGTGTCTGTGTGTCTGTCTGTCTGTGTGTGTGCGTGTATCTATGTGTGTGTGTGTGTGTGTGTGTGTATCTGTCTCTGTGTGTGTGTGTATCTGTCTCTGTGTGTGTGTATCTGTGTCTCTGTGTGTGTGTGTGTGTGTGTATCTGTGTCTCTGTGTGTGTGTGTGTGTGTGTGTGTGTGTGTGTGTGTGTATCTGTGTCTCTGTGTGTGTGTACACTGCATATTGAAATGTGTGTGGACCCACCCAGCGAGGACCATCTGCCCTGTAGTCCCAGATAACAACATTCTGTCACAATGTATCAGTGTCAACACACGCACACACTATCTTAACATGTTAGTGGCCAACAAGTGTAGCTACCCCAGCACAAGGTGCACCTGTGTAATTGTCATGCTGTTTAATCACCCTTCTTGATATGCCACCTGTCAGGTGGATGGATTATCTTGGCAAAGTAGAAATGCTCACTAACAGGGATGTAAACACATTTGTACACAACTTTTGAGAGAAATAATCTTTTTGGGGATAATTTATTTCCGCTCATGAAACATGTGACCAACACTTTACATTTTTGTTCAGTATAAATGCAATAGGCAGTGAGGTAGTTTGTTCTACTACCTGTCTGTCTAGTCTGTTTTAAAGATTCCCTCTCTCCTCTCCCCCTCTCTCTATTCCCCTCTCCTTTCTCTCTCTCTCTTCCTCCTTCCTCTATCCCCTCTATCTCCCACTCTCTCTCCCTCCTCTCTCTATCCCCCTCTCTCTCTTTCCCTCTGTCTCTCTCTTCCTCCCTCTCTCTCTCGTCTTCTCTATATCCCTCCTCTCTCATCCCCCCTCTTTCAGTCTAACCACCTCTCTTCCTCTTTCTATCCCCCTCTCTCTCTTTGAAACTTTCTCCCTCCTTTCTCCCTAGGTGTTGTCATGAAGTTGCCTTCTTTGGGTACAGCGAGTACCATCCCCCTCTCTCTGTCTCCTACAACTAGGCTGCTGTGGTCAGAGAGGTCATAAATTCCTGGAGGAGATGATCTCCTCATGGCCACAGTGAATTTTCATAGAGAACAAAGGAATTTCTTCCACCTCACAGAACTTGAGGTCCGAACAACATTTATGTTCCGGAGAAGGTATAAAAGATCGGTGAAGAATCCAGCTACAAACTGGTCCGTTTGGTGCAATTTGGGGAAGCTCATGGGAGACGGTGTGGCCACATTACCATAACTCTGTTTATATAATAGCCTCAGATATGAGGTTTACATCTAATTGTTGTATAAGATGAATGAGTGAGGATGATACTGTTTGTGTAATGTGATTTTGGACTTTTTAATGAAGGAAACTCCAATTCCCCTTTGAGTTTAACTAAATCAGAGGACCGCCCATGAACCCAGACCAGCTTACCTCGATAACAAGAGGGCCAAGGTTTGAGATGATTGCTGAATCTTTTAACCATCCCACGTGGTTAAACTCTTAGACTATGGATACCGACAGAATAAGAACAAGTCTTTGATATTAATTACTAGTCTGCAGCTAGGAATTCGGTATCATTGAACTCGAAGAACGACAACCGCCGAAACATCTATATCGAAATGAATGAATGTCACTCTGAACTATTCATTCTAACCACGACAGAGAGACAGAGAGAGAGAGAGAGAGAGGACGAAAACTCTTCAACAGAAACAAACTTTTCAGCAGAGATCCCGACGACACACTGAGCGTAAAAATATATATTAATTGCAACTGTTCCCGAATGAGTGAGCATTTTGGGGCAAATGATTAGCATTTCAATTGTTATAATTATCAACTATCTTATCTCAGTCGACCCCCACTTCCCTGTTGTACACCAAGCCGCCATGCCGGTTTAGCCCACTAGAGCACATTCCCCTATCATTTCTTGTAACCATATTTACTTTGTTTGTTTGTGTGTGCACTTCTGTGATTGTTTAGTTAGTTAATAAATAAATGATTTAAGACAATTGATGTATGGATGACTCATAGTGAGACTGGGTTCGTGCAGATAACCAACAATTTATGACGTTTGGAATGAGACTAATGTGAGGTAAAATAAATTATTAATTAATTCAGAAGACTATTGACCAGATATGAAAATATCTGAAAAGTTATATTAGGAAAATTATAACTTTGTAATCTGAATATTTTCCTTGGTGCCGCGACTTCCTAGTTAATTACATTTGCCTGATTAGTTAATCACGAAATGGTAATTACAGAATATTTGATAAAAACTAAAAGTCTTCAGTTAATGATAGTACTTCCGGCGCCGACAGAGATGGCAGCCTCGCTTCGCGTTCCTAGGAAACTATGCAGTTTTTTGTTTTTTTTTACGTGTTATTTCTTACATTAGTACCCCAGGTCATCTTAGCTTTCATTACATACAGTCGAGAAGAACTACTGTATACAAGATCAGCGTCAACTCACCATCAGTACGACCAAGAATATGTTTTTCGCGACACGGATCCTGTGTTCTGCCTTACAAACAGGACAACGGAATGGATCGCATGCAGCGACCCAAAAAACGACTCCGAAAAAGAGGGAAACGAGGCGGTCTTCTGGTCAGACTACGTAGACGGGCACATCGTGCCCCACTTCCTAGCATTCTTCTTGCCAATGTCGTCTCTTGACAACAAGGTTGATGAAATCCGAGCAAGGGTAGCATTCCAGAGGGACATCAGAGACTGTAACGTTCTGTGCTTCACGGAAACATGGCTCACTGGAGAGACGCTATCCGAAGCGGTGCAGCCAACGGGTTTCTCCACGCATCGCGCCGACAGAAACAAACACCTTTCTGGTAAGAAGAGGGGTGGGGGCGTATGCCTTATGGCTAACGAGGCATGGTGCGATGAAAGAAACATACAGGTACTCAAATCCTTCTGTTCACCTGATTTAGAATTCCTCACAATCAAATGTAGACCGCATTATCTACCAAGAGAATTCTCTTCGATTATAATCACAGCCGTATATATCCCCCCCAAGCAGACACATCGATGGCTCTGAACAAACTTTATTTAACTCTTTGCAAACTGGAAACCATTTATCCGGAGGCTGCATTCATTGTTGCTGGGGATTTTAACAAGGCTAATCTGAAAACAAGACTCCCTAAATTTTATCAGCATATCGATTGCGCAACCAGGGGTGGAAAAACCTTGGATCACTGTTACTCTAACTTCCGCGACGCATATAAGGCCCTGCCCCGCCCCCCTTTCGGAAAAGCTGACCACGACTCCATTTTGCTGATACCTGCCTACAGACAAAAACTAAAACAAGAAACATTGACGAATACGCTGATTCGGTGTGCGAGTTCATTAGAACGTGCGTTGAAGATGTCGTTCCCATAGCAATGATTAAAACATTCACTAACCAGAAACCGGTGGTGTCTGGTAACATGACTGAATACAAACAGTGCAGCTATTCCCTCCGTAAGGCTATCAAACAAGCTAAGCGTCAGTACAGAGACAAAGTAGAATCTCAATTCAACGGCTCAGACACAAGAGGCATGTGGCAGGGTCTACAGTCAATCACGGACTACAGGAAGAAATCCAGCCCAGTCACGGACCAGGATGTCTTGCTCCCAGGCAGACTAAATAACTTTTTTGCCCGCTTTGAGGACAATACAGTGCCACTGACACGGCCTGCAACGGAAACATGCGGTCTCTCCTTCACTGCAGCCGAGGTGAGTAAAACATTTAAACGTGATAACCCTCGCAAGGCTGCAGGCCCAGACGGCATCCCCAGCCGCGCCCTCAGAGCATGCGCAGACCAGCTGGCTGGTGTGTTTACGGACATATTCAATCAATCCCTATACCAGTCTGCTGTTCCCACATGCTTCAAGAGGGCCACCATTGTTCCTGTTCCCAAGAAAGCTAAAGTAACTGAGCTAAACGACTACCGCCCCCGTAGCACTCACTTCCGTCATCATGAAGTGCTTTGAGAGACTAGTCAAGGACCATATCACCTCCACCCTACCTGACACCCTAGACCCACTCCAATTTGCTTACCGCCCAAATAGGTCCACAGACGATGCAATCTCAACCACACTGCACACTGCCCTAACCCATCTGGACAAGAGGAATACCTATGTGAGAATGCTGTTCATCGACTACAGCTTGGCATTCAACACCATAGTACCCTCCAAGCTCGTCATCAGACCCTGGGTCTCGACCCCGCCCTGTGCAACTGGGTACTGGACTTCCTGACGGGCCGCCCCCAGGTGGTGAGGGTAGGTAACAACATCTCCTCCCCGCTGATCCTCAACACTGGGGCCCCACATGGGTGCGTTCTGAGCCCTCTCCTGTACTCCCTGTTCACCCACGACTGCGTGGCCACGCACGCCTCCAACTCAATCATCAAGTTTGCGGACGACACAACAGTGGTAGGCTTGATTACCAACAACGACGAGACGGCCTACAGGGAGGAGGTGAGGGCCCTCGGAGTGTGGTGTCAGGAAAATAACCTCACACTAAACGTCAACAAAACTAAGGAGATGATTGTGGACTTCAGGAAACAGCAGAGGGAACACCCCCCAATCCACATCGATGGAACAGTAGTGGAGAGAGTAGCAAGTTTTAAGTTCCTCGGCATACACATCACAGACAAACTGAATTGGTCCACTCACACAGACAGCATCGTGAAGAAGGCGCAGCAGCGCCTCTTCAACCTCAGGAGGCTGAAGAAATTCGGCTTGTCACCAAAAGCACTCACAAACTTCTACAGATGCACAATCGAGAGCATCCTGGCGGGCTGTATCACCGCTTGGTACGGCAACTGCTCCGCCCTCAACCGTAAGGCTCTCCAGAGGGTAGTGAGGTCTACACTCGCATTAACATCTACTAATCATGTGTATGTGACAAATAAAATTTGATTTGATTTGACTTTTGATTTGTAAAGACATGACAGTGCAATGCTCAGGACTATATGTGGAATAAGGGCTCTCGTTGTGATTGGGTGGTGACAGACTTCCAGGTGCTGTGTGTGGTAGAGGGTGTGGCCTCTGACACTCAACCTACTTATTATCATCATTGTCTTCTTCGCTAAGCAACACCACCGCTTCAGGACTGAGAACAGGCGACTCCGCAAACGCAGGTCAGTTTGTGTTGTGTTTGTGTGTGTATGTTATGTATGTGTTTGTGTATGTCATTTATTAAACGATCGTGGAGATCGACTCATATTTGAGAGTATAAATGGCACGTTTGTCACATCAATGAAAAATTAGCCATGTGGCGCCATTAGCCATGTGGCGTCTTTAGCCATGTGGCGCCGTTAGCCATGTGGAGCCATTAGCCATGTGGAGCCATTAGTCATGTGGAGCCATTAGTCATGTGGCGCCATTAGTCATGTGGAGCCATTAGTCATGTGGAGCCATTAGCCATGTGGCGCCATTAGCCATGTGGAGCCATTAGCCATGTGGAGCCATTAGTCATGTGGAGCCATTAGTCATGTGGCGCCATTAGTCATGTGGCGCCATTAGCCATGTGGAGCCATTAGTCATGTGGAGCCATTAGCCATGTGGAGCCATTAGTCATGTGGAGCCATTAGTCATGTGGAGCCATTAGTCATGTGGCGCCATTAGCCATGTGGAGCCATTAGCCATGTGGAGCCATTAGTCATGTGGAGCCATTAGTCATGTGGAGCCATTAGTCATGTGGAGCCATTAGTCATGTGGAGCCATTAGTCATGTGGAGCCATTAGTCATGTGGAGCCATTAGCCATGTGGCGCCATTAGCCATGTGGAGCCATTAGCCATGTGGAGCCATTAGCCATGTGGAGCCATTAGTCATGTGGCGCCATTAGTCATGTGGCGCCATTAGCCATGTGGAGCCATTAGTCATGTGGAGCCATTAGCCATGTGGAGCCATTAGTCATGTGGAGCCATTAGTCATGTGGAGCCATTAGTCATGTGGCGCCATTAGCCATGTGGAGCCATTAGCCATGTGGAGCCATTAGTCATGTGGAGCCATTAGTCATGTGGAGCCATTAGTCATGTGGAGCCATTAGTCATGTGGAGCCATTAGTCATGTGACGCCATTAGCCATGTGGCGCCATTAGCCATGTGGCGCCATTAGCCATGTGGCGCCATTAGCCATGTGGAGCCATTAGTCATGTGGCGCCATTAGCCATGTGGCGCCATTAGCCATGTGGCGCCATTAGCCATGTGGAGCCATTAGTCATGTGGCGCCATTAGCCATGTGGAGCCATTAGTCATGTGGCGCCATTAGCCATGTGGAGCCATTAGCCATGTGGAGCCATTAGCCATGTGGCGCCATTAGTCATGTGGAGCCATTAGTCATGTGGAGCCATTAGTCATGTGGCGCCATTAGCCATGTGGCGCCATTAGCCATGTGGCGCCATTAGTCATGGAGCTGAAGAAGATGGCTGTAGCATCTCGCGTCCTACTCTACTGTCTTAAGGATCTGAAGACCCATTATCAGTCTCCTGAGGGGGAATAGGTTTTATCGGAAAGATAAAACAGGAAAGACAATACAGCCACATTACCATAACTCTGTTTATACAGGAGCCTCCATTCTGAGGCTTGCATCTAATTATTGTTTAAAATGGATAAGTAAAGATGAAACTATTTGTGAAATTGTGTAATGTGATTGTAAACCGTTAATGTGAGAGTTTCTGTTTCAAGTTTCACTAAGTCATTGGCCCGCCCCATGAGCACAGACATCGATCTGGCGTCATGGGACAGCTTCTCCACATTTCTGAATAAAACCCCCACCTGGAGAAGCCCACTTCAGACCAGCTTACCTCGATTTGCGGGAGGGCTAAGGTTGAGTAGATTGCTGAATCTTTAAACCATACCACGAGGTTAAACTCTGAGACTATCGATCCGACAGAATAAGAGCTACTTTTCGATACTAATTACTAGTCTGCACCTAGAAATCATGTACCCATGAATGCGAGGACCGATCATCTATTCTATAAGAACATTTCTGAATGGGACTCTGAAGTACCCATTCTAACCATGAAAGACAGGCTGATGATACTTCCAACAGAAAGAAGGACGATTCCAACAGAGATCCCGACACACTGAGAGTAAATATATATATTGATTGCAATTATTCCCCAATGAGCGAGCGTTCATGTGTAAAGGATTAGCATTTCAATTATTATCATTATCAACTGTGTAGTATCTTTTGTCTCTCGCGCCCTTCTCAGTCCCTTTGTCTACCAAGCCACCATGCCGGTTTAGCCCACTAGGGCACATCCCCTATCATTTTCTTGTAACCATATTTACTTTGTTTGTTTGTGTGTGCATTTCTGTGATTATTTAGTTAGTTGATAAATAAATGAGTGAGACAATTGATGTATGGATGATTCATAGTGAAGACTGGGTTCGTGCAGATAACCAACAATTTACACGACGTTTCGAATGAGACTAACGTGAGGTAAAGAATAATTCATTAATTAGAAGAATAATTGATACGATATTAAAATATCTGAAAGTTATATTAGGAAAATGATAACTTTGTCATCTGAATATA
Organism: Oncorhynchus masou masou; assembly: GCF_036934945.1. Taxonomy (NCBI): domain Eukaryota; kingdom Metazoa; phylum Chordata; class Actinopteri; order Salmoniformes; family Salmonidae; genus Oncorhynchus; species Oncorhynchus masou. Next base: position 12,478,774 of record NC_088223.1, read on the forward strand.
TTCCTTGGTGCCCCGACTTCCTAGTTAATTACATTTACCTGATTAGTTAATCACGTAATAATAATTATAGACAATTGATTTGATAAACGAACAGTCTTCAGTTTAATGATGCCAAAGACGCGACAACTGTCTTGACTGTCTTGGTGTGCTTGGACCATTCTAGTTTGTTGGTGATGTGTACACCAAGGAACTTGAAGCTCTCAACCTGGGGGGTGCTCGGTCCTCTTTTTCCTGTATTCCACAATAATCTCCTTTGTCTTGATCACGTTGAGGGAGAGGTTGTTGTCCTGGCACCACAAGGCCAGGTCTCTGACTTCCTCCCTGTATGCTGTCTCGTCGTTGATCAGGCCTACCTACCACTGTTGTCATCGGCAACTTAATGATGGTGTTGAAGTCGTGCCTGGCTGTGCAGTCATGAGTGAACAGGGAATACAAGAGGGGACTGAGCACGCACCCCTGAGGGGCCCCTATGTTGAGAATCAGCATGTTGTTACCTCCCCATACCACCTGGGGGCGGCCTGTCAAGAAGTCCAGGATCCAGTTGCAGAGGGAGGTGTTTAGTCCCAGGGTCCTTAGTTTATTGATGGTGTTGAGCACTGAGCTGTAGTCAATGAATAGCATTCTCACATAGGTGTTCCTTTTGTCCAGGTGGGAAAGGGCAGTGTGGAGTGCAATAGAGATTGCATTGGATTGGGTCTAGGATCTCTGGGATAATGGTGTTGATGTGAGCCATGACCAGCCTTTCAAAGCACTTCATGGCTGCAGACGTGAGTGCTACGTGTCAGTGGTCATTTAGGCAGGTTACCTTAGTGTTCTTGGGCACATCTGACCACTTTTTTATTGATCGATTCACTGGTGCTTCCTGCTTTAATTTTTGCCTATAAGCAGGAATCAGGAGGATAGAAGCTCCAGTTCAGCAACCATTATGGTTCAGTGTTTTATTTCACCTTTATTTAACCAGGTAGGCTCGTTGAGAACAAGTTCTCTTTTGCAATTGCAACCTGGCCAAGATAAAGCCAAGCAGTCCAACACACAGAGTTACACATGGAATAAAAAAAATAAAAAAAAATACAATCAAATATTACAGAAGAAAAGTCTATATACAGCATGTGCAAATGAGGTAGGATAAGGGAGGTAGGCAATAAATAGGCCATGGTGGCGAAGTCATTACAATATAGCAATTAAACACTGGAATGGTAGAATGTGCAGAAGATGATTGTGCAAGTAAGTAGAGATACTCGGGTGCAAAGAAGCAAAATAAATAAATAAATACAGTATGGGGATGAGGTAGATTGGATGGGCTATTTACAGATGGGCTATGTACAGGTGCAGTGATCTGTGAGCTGTTCTGACAGCTGGTGCTTAAAGCTAGTGAGGGAGGTAAAAGTCTCCAGCTTCAGTGATTTTTGCAGTTCGTTCCAGTCATTGGAAGCAGAGAACTGGAAGGAGAGGCGGCCAAAGGAAGAATTGGCTTTGGGGGTGACCAGTGAGAGATACCTGCTGGAGCGTGTGCTACGGGTGGGTGCTGCTATGGTGACCAGTGAGCTGAGATAAGGCGGGGCTTTACCTAGCAGAGACTTGTAGATGACCTGGAGCCAGTGGGTTTGGAGACGAGTATGAAGCGAGGGCCAGCTAACGAGAGCGTACAGGTCGCAATGGTGGGTAGTATATGGGGCTTTGGTGACAAAACGGATAGCACTGTGATAAACTGCATCCACTTTGTTGAGTGTTGGAGGCTATTTTGTAAATGACATCACCAAAGTCGAGGATCGGTAGGATGGTCAGTTGTACGAGGGTATGTTTGGCAGCATGAGTTAAGGATGCTTTGTTGTGAAATAGGAAGCCGATTCTAGATTTAATTTTGGTTTGGAGATGTTTAATGTGAGTCTGGAAGAGGGTTTACAGCCTAACCAGACACCTAGGTGTTTGTAGTTGTCCACATATTCTAAGTCAGAACCGTCCAGAGTAGTGATGCTACATGGGCGGGCAGGTGCAGGCAGCAATCGGTTGAAGAGCATGCATTTAGTTTTACTTGCATTTAAGAGCAGCTGGAGGCCACGGAAGGAGAGTTGTATGGCATTGAAGCTCGTCTGGAGGTTAGTTAACACAGTGTCCAAAGAAGGGCCAGAGGTATACAGAATGGTGTCATCTGCGTAGAGGTGGATCAGAGAATCACCAGCAGTAAGAGCTACATCATTGATGTTTACAGAGAAGAGAGTCGGCCCGAGAATTGAACCCTGTGGCACCCCCATAGAGACTGCAAGAGGTCCGGACAACAGGCCCTCCGATTTGACACACTGAACTCTGTCTGAGAAGTAGTTGGTGAACCAGCCAAGGCAATCATTTGAGAAGCCAAGGCTGTTGAGTCTGCCAATAAGAATGTGGTGATTGACAGAGTCGAAAGCCTTAGCCAGGTTGATGAATACGGCTGCACAGTAATGTCTCTTATCGATGATGGTTATGATATAGTTTAGAACCTTGAGCGTGGCTGAGGTGCACCCATGACCAGTTCTGAAACCAGATTGCATAACGGAGACGGTACGGTGGGATTCGAAATGGTCAGTAATCTGTTTGTTAACTTGGCTTTCGAAGACCTTAGAAATGCAGGGTAGGATAGATATAGGTCTGTAGCAGTTTGGGTCTGGACTGTCTCCCCTTTGAAGAGGGGGATGACCACAGCTGCTTTCCAATCTTTGCAAATCTCAGACGACACGAAAGAGAGCTTGAATAGGCTCGTAATAGGGTTTGCAACAATTTCGGTAGATCATTTTAGATAGAGAGGGTCCAGATTGTCTAGCCCAGCTGATTTGAAGGGGTCCAGATTTTGCAGCTCTTTCCGAACATCAGGTATCTGGATTTGGGTGAAGGAGAAGTGGGGGAGGCTTGGGCGAGTTGCTGTGGGGGGTGCAGGGCTGTTGTCCGGGGTAGGGGTAGCCAGCTGGAAAGCATGGCCAGCCGTAGAAAAATGCTTATTGAAATTATCATTTATAGTGGATTTATCGGTGGTGACAGTGTTTCCTATCTTCAGTGCAGCTGGGAGGTGGTGCTCTTATTCTCCATGGACTTTACAATGTACTAGAACTTTTTTGAGTTTGTGCTACAGGATGCAAATTTCTGTTAGGAAAGCTAAGGCTAGCTTTTTCAAACTGCCTGTGTATATTTGTTCCTAACTTCCTTGAAAAGTTGCATATCACGAGGGCTGTTCAATGCTAATGCAGAACGCCACAGGATGTTTTTGTGCTGGTCAAGGGCAGTCTGGTCTGGAGAGAACCAAGGGCTATATCTGTTCCTGGTTACATTTTTTGTTTGAATGGGGCATGCTTATTTAAGATGGTGAGGTAGGCACTTTTAAAGAATAACCAGGCATCCTCTACTGACGTGATGATGTCAATATCCTTCCAGGATACCCGGGCCAGTTTGATTTGTAAGGCCTGCTCGCTGAAGTATTTTAGGGGGTGTTTGACAGTGATGAGGGGTGGTCGTTTGACCGCAGACCCATTACAGATGCAGGAAATGAGGCAGTGATCGCTGAGATCTTGGTTGAAAACAGCAGAGGTGTATTTGGAGGGCAAGTAGGTTAGGATGATATCTATGAGGGTTACTTGGGTTAGGGCAGCCATTACGGGCCACAGTGCTTCCTCATCTCCTCTGTGGTTACTAGGGTCAGGGCAGCCATTACAGGTCCCAGTGCTTCCTCATCTCCTCTGTGGTTACTAGGGTCAGGGCAGCCATTACGGGTCCCAGTGCTTCCTCATCTCCTCTGTGGTTACTAGGGTCAGGGCAGCCATTACGGGTCCCAGTGCTTCCTCATCTCCTCTGTGGTTACTAGGGTCAGGGCAGCCATTACGGGTCCCAGTGCTTCCTCATCTCCTCTGTGTTTACTAGGGTCAGGGCAGCCATTACGGGTCCCAGTGCTTCCTCATCTCCTTTGTGGTTACTAGGGTCAGGGCAGCCATTACGGGTCCCAGTGGCATAAACAGAAATTGATTCAAGGCTGGGCCAACATAACATTTAGGCACTCAAATTATCATGAACAGACCATAAAATTAATTCAACCTACTGTAGCCTAATGTAGCCCACTGTAACCTACTTTAACCTACTGTAGCCTAGCGTAACCTACTGTAGCCTATTGTAACCTACCGTAACCTACTGCAGCCTACTGTATCCTACTCTAACCTACTGTAGCCTACTCTAACCTACTGTAGCCTAATGTAGTCTACTGTAACCTATTGTAGCCTAATGTAGCCTAATATAGCCTACTGTAACCTACTGTAGCCTAATGTACTCTACTGTAACCTACTGTAGCCTAATGTAGTCTACTCTAACCTACTGTAGCCTAATGTAGTCTACTCTAACCTACTGTAGCCTACTGTAACCTACTGTAGCCTAATATAGCCTACTGTAGGCTACTGTAGCCTACTATAAGCTAATGTAACTGGATCGAACACAACAACCCATTTAACACCTGATTTTACAGTACATACATATCGTGTATGTACAGTGCCTTGCGAAAGTATTCGGCCCCCTTGAACTTTGCGACCTGTTGACACATTTCAGGCTTCAAATATAAAGATATACAACTGTATTTTTTTGTGAAGAATCAACAACAAGTGGGACACAATCATGAAGTGGTTGAGAATCTGTGGAAAGAACTGAAAACTGCTGTTCACAAATGCTCTCCATTTACATTTAAGTCATTTAGCAGACGCTCTTATCCAGAGCGACTTACAAATTGGTGAATTCACCTTCTGACATCCAGTGGAACAGCCACTTTACAATAGTGCATCTAAATCATTAAGGGGGGGTGGTGAGAAGGATTACTTATCCTATCCTAGGTATTCCTTGAAGAGGTGGGGTTTCAGGTGTCTCCGGAAGGTGGTGATTGACTCCGCTGTCCTGGCGTCGTGAGGGAGTTTGTTCCACCATTGGGGGCCAGAGCAGCGAACAGTTTTGACTGGGCTGAGCGGGAACTGTACTTCCTCAATGGTAGGGAGGCGAGCAGGCCAGAGGTGGATGAACGCAGTGCCCTTGCTTGGGTGTAGGGCCTGATCAGAGCCTGGAGGTACTGCGGTGCCGTTCCCCTCACAGCTCCGTAGGCAAGCACCATGGTCTTGTAGCGGATGCGAGCTTCAACTGGAAGCCAGTGGAGAGAGCGGAGGAGCGGGGTGACGTGAGAGAACTTGGGAAGGTTGAACACCAGACGGGCTGCGGCGTTCTGGATGAGTTGTAGGGGTTTAATGGCACAGGCAGGGAGCCCAGCCAACAGCGAGTTGCAGTAATCCAGACGGGAGATGACAAGTGCCTGGATTAGGACCTGCGCCGCTTCCTGTGTGAGGCAGGGTCGTACTCTGCGGATGTTGTAGAGCATGAACCTACAGGAACGGGCCACCGCCATGATGTTGGTTGAGAACGACAGGGTGTTGTCCAGGATCACGCCAAGGTTCTTAGCGCTCTGGGAGGAGGACACAATGGAGTTGTCAACCGTGATGGCGAGATCATGGAACGGGCAGTCCTTCCCCGGGAGGAAGAGCAGCTCCGTCTTGCCGAGGTTCAGCTTGAGGTGGTGATCCGTCATCCACACTGATATGTCTGCCAGACATGCAGAGATGCGATTCGCCACCTGGTCATCAGAAGCGGGAAAGGAGAAGATTAATTGTGTGTCGTCTGCATAGCAATGATAGGAGAGACCATGTGAGGTTATGACAGAGCCAAGTGACTTGGTGTATAGCGAGAATAGGAGAGGGCCTAGAACAGAGCCCTGGGGGACACCAGTGGTGAGAGCGCGTGGCGAGGAGACAGATTCTCGCCACGCCACCTGGTAGGAGCGACCTGTCAGGTAGGACGCAATCCAAGCGTGGGCCGCGCCGGAGATGCCCAACTCGGAGAGGGTGGAGAGGAGGATCTGATGGTTCACAGTATCGAAGGCAGCCGATAGGTCTAGAAGGATGAGAGCAGAGGAGAGAGAGTTAGCTTTAGCAGTGCGGAGCGCCTCCGTGATACAGAGAAGAGCAGTCTCAGTTGAATGACTAGTCTTGAAACCTGACTGATTTGGATCAAGAAGGTCATTCTGAGAGAGATAGCGGGAGAGCTGGCCAAGGACGGCACGTTCAAGAGTTTTGGAGAGAAAAGAAAGAAGGGATACTGGTCTGTAGTTGTTGACATCGGAGGGATCGAGTGTAGGTTTTTCAGAAGGGGTGCAACTCTCGCTCTCTTGAAGACGGAAGGGACGTAGCCAGCGGTCAGGGATGAGTTGATGAGCGAGGTGAGGTAAGGGAGAAGGTCTCCGGAAATGGTCTGGAGAAGAGAGGAGGGGATAGGGTCAAGCGGGCAGGTTGTTGGGCGGCCGGCCGTCACAAGAAGCGAGATTTCATCTGGAGAGAGAGGGGAGAAAGAGGTCAGAGCACAGGGTAGGGCAGTGTGAGCAGAACCAGCGGTGTCGTTTGACTTAGCAAACGAGGATCGGATGTCGTCGACCTTCTTTTCAAAATGGTTGACAAAGTCATCTGCAGAGAGGGAGGAGGGGGGAGGGGGAGGAGGATTCAGGAGGGAGGAGAAGGTGGCAAAGAGCTTCCTAGGGTTAGAGGCAGATGCTTGGAATTTAGAGTGGTAGAAAGTGGCTTTAGCAGCAGAGACAGAGGAGGAAAATGTAGAGAGGAGGGAGTGAAAGGATGCCAGGTCCGCAGGGAGGCGAGTTTTCCTCCATTTCCGCTCGGCTGCCCGGAGCTCTGTTCTGTGAGCTCGCAATGAGTCATCGAGCCACGGAGCGGGAGGGGAAGACCGAGCCGGCCTGGAGGATAGAGGACATAGAGAGTCAAAGGATGCAGAAAGGGAAGAGAGGAGGGTTGAGGAGGCAGAATCAGGAGAAAGGTTGGAGAAGGTATGAGCAGAGGGAAGAGATGATAGGATGGAAGAGGAGAGAGTAGCGGGGGAGAGAGAGCGAAGGTTGGGACGGCGCGATACCATCCGAGTAGGGGCAGTGTGGGAAGTGTTGGATGAGAGCGAGAGGGAAAAGGATACAAGGTAGTGGTCGGAGACTTGGAGGGGAGTTGCAATGAGGTTAGTGGAAGAACAGCATCTAGTAAAGATGAGGTCGAGCGTATTGCCTGCCTTGTGAGTAGGGGGGAAGGTGAGAGGGTGAGGTCAAAAGAGGAGAGGAGTGGAAAGAAGGAGGCAGAGAGGAATGAGTCAAAGGTAGACGTGGGGAGGTTAAAGTCGCCCAGGACTGTGAGAGGTGAGCCGTCCTCAGGAAAGGAGCTTATCAAGGCATCAAGCTCATTGATGAACTCTCCGAGGGAACCTGGAGGGCGATAAATGATAAGGATGTTAAGCTTGAAAGGGCTGGTAACTGTGACAGCATGGAATTCAAAGGAGGCGATAGATAGATGGGTAAGGGGAGAGAGAGAGAATGACCACTTGGGAGAGATGAGGATCCCGGTGCCACCACCCCGCTGACCAGAAGCTCTCGGGGTGTGCGAGAACACGTGGGCGGACAAAGAGAGAGCAGTAGGAGTAGCAGTGTTATCTGTGGTGATCCATGTTTCCGTCAGTGCCAGGAAGTCGAGGGACTGGAGGGAGGCATAGGCTGAGATGAACTCTGCCTTGTTGGCCGCAGATCGGCAGTTCCAGAGGCTACCGGAGACCAGGAACTCCACGTGGGTCGTGCGCGCTGGGACCACCAGATTAGGGTGGCCGCGGCCACGCGGTGTGGAGCGTTTGTATGGTCTGTGCAGAGAGGAGAGAACAGGGATAGATAGACACATAGTTGACAGGGTACAGAAGAGGCTACGCTAATGCAAAGGAGATTGGAATGACAAGTGGACTACACGTCTCGAATGTTCAGAAAGTTAAGCTTACGTAGCAAGAATCTTATTGACTAAAATGATTGAAATGATACAGTACTGCTGGAGTAGGCTAGCTGGTAGTGGCTGCGATGTTGACACTACACTAATCAAGTCGTTCAGTCGAGTGTAATAGTTTCTACAGTGCTGCTATTCGGGGGCTAGCTGGCTAGCTAGCAGGTTGATTGCGTTACGTTACCTTAAAAGAACGACCATAGCTGGCTAGCTAACCTAGAAAATCGCTCTAGGCTACACAATTGTCTTAGATACAAAGACGGCTATGTAGCTAGCTAGCTACGATCAAACAAAACAAACCGTTGTACTGTAATAGTTACTACAGTGCTGCTATTCGGGGGCTAGCTGGCTAGCTACGTTAAAAGAACGACAATAGCTGGCCAGCTAACCTAGAAAATCGCTCTAGGCTACACATTTGTCTTAGATACAAAGACGGCTATGTAGCTAGCTAGCTACGATCAAACAAAACAAACCGTTGTACTGTAATAGTTACTACAGTGCTGCTATTCGGGGCTAGCTGGCTAGCTACGTTAAAAGAACGACAATAGCTGGCCAGCTAACCTAGAAAATCGCTCTAGACTACACAATTGTCTTAGATACAAAGACGGCTATGTAGCTGGCTAGCTACGATCAAACAAATCAAACCGTTGTACTGTAATGAAGTGAAATGAAAATGTGATACTACCTGTGGAGCGACGCGGAATGTTGACCGGGTAGTTGGAGTTCAATTCGGTAGAGGTTGGCTAGCTGTTGGCTAGCTAGCTAGCAGCATCTCCTACGTTAAGGACGACAAATAGCTGGCTAGCTAACCTCGGTAAATTAAGATAATCACTCTAAGTCTACACACTCTAAACTGCACAATTATCTTGGATACGAAGACAGCGAAGACAACTATGTAGCTAGCTGACACTACGCTAATCGAGTCGTTCAGTTGAGTGTAATAGAGTGTAATAGTTTCTACAGTGCTGGTGGACAGTGGATGTTAGCTAGCTGCTTAGCTAGCTGCTGGGCAGATACGTTAGGACGACGAAATACGATAATTATGCAATTATCTTTGATACAAAGACGGCTATGTAGCTAGCTAAGAAGAAATTGCTAAGATTAGACAAATCAAACCGTTGTACTATAACGAAATGTAATGAAAAGTTATACTACCTGCGGACCGAAGTGTAGATGCGACCGCTCGCTCCAACCGGAACCTCACTGAGCTCGAGCTGTTTTGCAAGGAGGAATGGGAAAAAAAATCAGTCTCTCGATGTGCAAAACTGATAGAGACATACCCCAAGCGACTTACAGCTGAAATCGCAGCAAAAGGTGGCGCTACAAAGTATTAACTTAAGGGGGCTGAATAATTTTGCAAGCCCAATTTTTCAGTTTTTGATTTGTTAAAAAAGTTTGAAATATCCAATAAATGTCGTTCCACTTCATGATTGTGTCCCACTTGTTGTTGATTCTTCACAAAAAAATACAGTATATCTTTATGTTTGAAGCCTGAAATGTGGCAAAAGGTCGCAAAGTTCAAGGGGGCCGAAGACTTTCGCAAGGCACTGTAAATCCATACATGCTACTCGTATAGGCCTAATACAAATAGTAAAGCATAGGCCTATAGCTAAATGAATAGACTATGAGACGAGAACTACTACAAATAGTATAGGTCAAATAGGCATAGGCTTATAGCTAAATGGATAGACTATGAGACTACAACTACTACAAATAGTATAGGTCAAATAGGCATAGGCCTATAGCTAAATGGATAGACTATGAGACTACAACTACTACAAATAGTTTAGGTCAAATAGGCATAGGCCTATAGCTAAATGGATAGACTATGAGACTACAATAGACTATGAGACTACAACTACTACAAATAGTATAGGTCAAATAGGCATAGGCCTATAGCTAAATGGATAGACTATGAGACTACAATAGACTATGAGACTACAACTACTACAAATAGTATAGGTCAAATAGGCATAGGCCTATAGCTAAATGGATAGACTATGAGACGAGAACTACTACAAATAGTATAGGTCAAATAGGCATAGGCCTATAGCTAAATGGATAGACTATAAGACTACAATAGACTATAAGACTACAACTACTACAAATAGTTTAGGTCAAATAGGCATAGGCCTATAGCTAAATGGATAGACTATGAGACTACAACTACTACAAATAGTTTAGGTCAAATAGGCATAGGCCTATAGCTAAATGGATAGACTATGACAGTAGACCTAATCACAAAGGCTCGGTGACCTCTCATACGACTGGCTCAGTGACCAGGCGACCTCTCATACGACTGGCTCAGTGACCAGGTGACCTCTCATACGACTGGCTCAGTGACCAGGTGACCTCTCATACGACTGGCTCAGTGACCAGGTGACCTCTCATACGACTGGCTCAGTGACCAGGTGACCTCTCATACGACTGGCTCAGTGACCAGGTGACCTCTCATACGACTGGCTCAGTGACCAGGTGACCTCTCATACGACTGGCTCAGTGACCATGTAACCATTTAATCACTGGTGCAGAGGCCTATCAAAGTAGATGAGGTTTTGCATTAGGTAACACGCTGCATATTAATCAGCATCAAAGGAAATGTAAATAGTAACAGCATGCACATCATTTTGTGTTTTAACCTTTATTTAGGGATTCGACCTAGCAACCCTTCAGTTATTAGTCCAACGCTCTAACCACTAGGCTACCTGCCGCCCCGGCATAATAACTATAAACCATAGCCGAAAGAAACTACAACTGTGGACACCAGCCTTTTCTGAGTCGAGATCCCTTTCCGAGTCGAAATGCAAGTTGAGTGCAATTCTCTGCTGGGAAATTAAACGTCTATGATGGAGGTTATTGTTGTGTCTCAATCAAATGTTCAGTAGCATGTACACTGCCTTCTGACTGTATACAGACCCATTGACTGTTTCCACATTTTGTTACATTACAGCCTTATTCTAAAATGGATTTTTTTTAAACCCATCAGCAATCTATACACAATAGCCCATGATGACAAAGCAAAAATAGGTTTTTAGACATTTTTGCAAATGTATTACAAATAAAAAACAGAAATGCACGATTTACATAAGTATTCAGACCCTTTGCTATGAGACTCGAAATTGAGCTCAGATGCATCCTGTTTCCATTGATCATCTTTGAGATGTTTCTACAACTTGATTGGAGTCTACCTTTGTTAAATTCAATTGATTGGGCATGATTTGGAAAGGCACACACCTGTTTATATAAGGTCCCACTGTTGTCAGTGCATGTCAGAGCAAAAACCAAACCATGAGTTTGAAGGAATTGTACGTTGAGCTCCGAGACAAGATTGTGTTGAACCACAGATCTGTGGAAGGGTACCAAAACAATTCTGCAGCATTGAAGGTTCCCAAGAACACAGTGGCCTCCATCATTCTTTAATAGAAGAAGTTTGGAACCACCAAGAATCTTCCTAGAGCTGGACAAACTGCTCAATCGGGGGAGAAGGGCCTTGGTCAGGGAGGTGAGCAAGAACCCGATGATCATTTACATTACATTTACATTTAAGTCATTTAGCAGACGCTCTTATCCAGAGCGACTTACAAATTGATCACTCTGACAGAACTCCAGAGTTCATCCCACTCCTCAGTAAAAGGCACATGGCAGCCTGCCAAAAGGCACCTAAAGAACTCTCAGACAGTGGAGGCTGCTGAGGGGAGGACGGTTCATAATAATGGCTGGAACGGAGCGAATGGAATGGCATCAAACCATGTACTTGATGTATTTGATACCATTCCACTCATTCCGCGCCAGTCATTACCACAAGCCCATTCTCTCTAATTAAGGTGCCACTAACCTCCTGTGCTCTCAGACTATGTCACGCCCTGATCTGTTTCACCTGTCCTTGTGCATGTCTCCACCCCCCTCCAGGTGTCACCCATCTTCCCCATTATCCCCTGGGTATTTATACCTGTGTTTTCTGTGTCTGTGCCAGTTCGTCTTGTTTGTTCAAGTCAACCAGCGTTTTCTAAGCTCCTGTTTTTCCTCGGTCTCTCTTTTTCTCATCCTCCTGGTGTTGACCCTTGCCTGTCCTGATTCTGAGACCGCCTGCCTGACCACTCTGCCTGACCCTGAGCCTGCCTGCCATCCTGTGCCTTGGTCCCACTACTCTGGATTACCGACCTCTGCCTGACCCTGAGCCTGCCTGCCATCCTGTGCCTTTGCCCCTACTCTGGATTACCGACCTCTGCCTGACCTGACCCTGGGCCTGCCTGCCGTCCTGTGCCTTGGTCCCTACTCTGGATTACCGACCTCTGCCTGACCCTGAGCCTGCCTGCCATCCTGTGCCTTGGTCCCTACTCTGGATTACCGACCTCTGCCTGACCTGACCCTGGGCCTGCCTGCCGTCCTGTATCTTGGTCCCACTACTCTGGATTACCGACCTCTGCCTGACCTGACCCTGAGCCTGCCTGACCACTCTGCCTGACCCTGAGCCTGCCTGCCATCCTGTGCCTTTGCCCCTACTCTGGATTACCGACCTCTGCCTGACCTGACCCTGGGCCTGCCTGCCGTCCTGTATCTTGGTCCCACTACTCTGGATTATCGTCCCCTGCATGCCTTGACCTGTCGTTTGCCTGCCCCTGTTGTTAGGACCTCAGACTGGGGGAAGGTTCACCTTCCAACAGGACAACGACACTAAGCACACAACCAAGACAACGCAGGAGTGGCTTTGGGACAAGTCTCTGAATGTCCTTGAGTTGCCCAGCCAGAGCCCGGACTTGAACCCAATCGAGGAGGGACCTGAAAATAGCTTTGCAGCGATGCTCCCCATCCAACCTGACAGAGCTTGAGAAGATCTGCAGAGAAGAATGGGAGAAACTCCCCAAATACAGGTGTGCCAAGCTTGTAACGTCATACCCAAGAAGACTCAAGGCTGTAATCGCTGTCAAAGGTTCTTCGACAAAGTACTGAGTAAAGGGTCTGAATACTTATGTACATTTATAAAAAACCTGTTTTTGCTTTGCATTTTGGCGTATTGTGTGTAGATTGATAAGTGGGAAAACACTATTTAATCTATTTTAGAATAAGGCTGTAACGGAACAAAATGTGGAAAAAGTCAAGGGCTCTGAATATTTTCAGCCTGATCTGCAGGGCCTGCCGTGGCTTCACCTCTGACTGGGCTGCTTACTCTCCTCTGCCCAGTGCACCATGACACTGCTTCAGGCCCACAGCAGCCTCCTCATCTCCATATAGCAAACCAACATTGTAGTACAGTAAGGGGGGCACCCAGCACATTAGTAGGGTTTATAGAATTTAGAGCAAATCCAATCAAACTCCCCTGACATTCAGGAATATGCAAACATTTACGTACATACCACACACACACACACACACACACCACACACACACACACACACACACACACACACACACACACACACACACACACACACACACACACACACACACACACACACACACACACACACACACAGAGAATGGCTGGTCGATGCTAGTTGACCCATTTACTGTGTTGTGCTCATGACCTTCATACGTCTGCAATCAGACAATCAATGTGTGTGTGTGTGTGTGTGTGTGTGTGTGTGTGTGTGTGTGTGTGTGTGTGTGTGTGTGTATATGCATGTGTGTCTAATCAACGTACAGTTGAAGTCGGAAGTTTACATACACCTTAGCCAAATACATTTAAACACAGTTTTTCACAATTCCTGACATTCAATCCTAGAAAAAATTCCCTGTCTTAGGTCAGTTAGGATCACCACTTTATTTTAAGAATGTGAAATGCCAGAATAATAGTAGAGAGAATGATTTATTTCAGCTTTTATTTATTTCATCACATTCCCAGTGGGTCAGAAATTTACATACACTCAATTAGTATTTGGTTGCATTGCCTTTAAATTGTTTAACTTGGGTCAAACGTTTTGGGTAGCATTTCACAAGCTTCCCACAATAAGTTGGGTGAATTTTGGCCCATTCCTCCTGACAGAGCTGGTGGAACTGAGTCAGGTTTGTAGGCCTCCTTAAGCCATTTTGCTACAACTTTGGAAGTATGCTTGGGGTCATTGTCCTTTTGGAAGACCTATTTGCGACCAAGCTTTAACTTCCTGACTGATGTCTTGAGATGTTGCTTCAATATACCTACAAAATTTTCCTTCCTCATGATGCCATCTATTTTGTGAAGTGCACCTCCTGCAGCAAAGCACCCCGACAACATGATGCTGCAACCCCCGTGCTTCACGGTTGGGATGGTGTTCTTCAGCTTGCAAGCATCCCCCTTTTTCCACCAAACATAACGATGGTCATTATGGCCAAACAGTTCTGTTTTTGTTTCATCAGACCAGAGGACATTTCTCCAAAAAGTACGATCTTTGTCCCCATGTGCAGTTGCAAACCGTAGTCTGGCTTTTATATGGCGGATTTGGAGCAGTGGCTTCTTCCTTGCTGAGCGGCCTTTCAGGTTATATCGATAAAGGACTCGTTTTACTGTGGATATAGATACTTTTGTGCCTGTTTCCTCCAGCCTCTTCACAAGGTCCTTTGCTGTTGTTCTGGGATTGATTTGCACTTTTCGCACCAAAGTACGTTCATCTCTAGAAGACAGAACGCGTCTCCTTCCTGAGCGGTATGATGGCTGCATGGTCACATGGTGTTTATAGTTGCATACTATTGTTTGTACAGATGAACGTGGTACCTTCAGGCGTTTGGAAATTGCTCCCAAGGATGAACCAGACTTGTGGAGGTCTACAATTTATTTTCTGAGGTCTTGGCTGATTTCTTTTGATTTTACCATGATGTCAAGCAAAGAGGAACTGAGTTTGAAGGTAGGCCTTGAAATACATCCACAGGTGCAACTCCAATTGACTCAAATGATGTCAATTAGCCTATCAGAAGTTTTTAAAGCTATGACATGATTGTCTGGAATTTTCCAAGCTGTTTAAAGGCACAGTCAACTTAATGTATGTAAACTTCTGACCCACTGGAATTGTGATATGGTGAATTATAAGTGAAATAATCTGTCTGTAAACAATTGTTGGAAAAATTACTTGTGTCACGCACAAAGTAGATGTCCTAACCAACTTGCCAAAACTATAGTTTGTTAACAAGACATTTGTGGAGTGGTTGAAAAATGAGTTTGAATGACTCCACCTAAGTGTATGTAATCTTCCGACTTCAATTGTATGTGTGTGTGTGTGTGTGTGTGTGTGTGTGTGTGTGTGTTCCACAGGATGACTGTCAGAAAATGGAGGACCCCGTGAAGTCTCCGTTCACTCAAGGGAAGAAGTATCTGAACATCGCCAACTCTCATTCACCGAAACAGATGAACAACTGCCCCGCCCACTCCTCTGACCACACCCCTTACGCAAACGAGGAGGTAAATAGAGAGGAGGCAAACTTTTCCCCTTCCAACAACCTATTCTAAATTATTATGATGATTAATGCCACCATGCCCATAAGGGGCAACATAACACAATATACTATACAATAATATACTACATATTACAATATACAATAATATACTACATAATAAAATATACTGTACAATAATGTACTACATATTACAATATACTACATAATACAATATACTATACAATAATATACTACATAATACAATATACTTTACAATAATATACTAAATAATACAATATACTATACAATAATGTACTACAAATTACAATATACAATAATATACTACATAATACAATATACTATACAATAATGTACTACAGATTACAATATACAATAATATACTATATAATACAATATACTATACAATAATATACTACATAATTCAATATACTATATAATAATATACAACATAATTCAATATACTATACAATAATATACTATATAATACAATATACTATACAATAATATACAACATAATTCAATAGACTATACAATAATATAAAAAATAATTCAATATACTATACAATAATATACTACATAATACAATATACTATATAATAATATACCACATTTTACTATAATATACTACACTACACTATAATACACTATAATATACTATACTTTACTATAATACACTAGACTATATTATACTATAATACACTATACTACTGTACACTTTACCATAATATAGGATACTATAATATACTACACTTCACTCTACGTTACTGTCATATATTTTTTTGAGCGGATGGTTGGTGGACCAGAACATAATTACAAATAATTTATAGACTGCAAATTGACAGCAAGAAGCCCAAACAGACATAATGTTTGACTAAAACATAATTAATTTCAAACCTTGCGTATATGATCATGTGTCTCTCTATTAAGTTTGGTAAAACTTGAATTAAAACCCCGTGGAGCTGATTTCCCGGTGTTTTTACAGTCTCATGTCTAACAATGAAGATTTTAAAAAAAATATAGAAACCCGCCAAATATAACCTACTGCTATACCCCCACTACAGAACAACATGTTGCACCACTACTGACCACACGGGGGCGATGATGCCTCTTCCTGCTGCATCACTGTAGCAACCCTGAACCAAACTGTCTCTGGCTGGACAAACTCTCCTCTCCCACAATGCCCTGACCTTTGAACTCTGACCGCTTACTGCTGCCCCCCCCCTCCCCCTTTGTCCGCCTTAAGTTTGCGTCCAAAATAAAACCATATACCATTTATAGTGCACCACTTTTGGCTAGAGCTTTACCCATCACAATGGTGGGTGGTATATGGGGCTTTGGTGACAAAAAGGATGGCACTGTGACAGACTGAATCCAATTTGTTGAGTAGAATGTTGGAGGCTATTTTGTAAATGACATCGCCGAAGTCAAGGATCGGTAGGATAGTCAGTTTGACGAGGGTATGTTAGGCGGCGTGAGTGAAGGATGCTTTGTTGCAAAAATAGGAAGCCGATTCTAGATTTAATTTTGGATTGGAGATGTTTAATGTGAGTCTGGAAGGAGAGTTTACAGTCTAACCAGACACCTAGGTATTTGTAGTTGTCCACATATTCTAAGTCAGAACCGTCCAGAGTAGTGATGCTGGACGGGCGGGCAGGTGCGGCAGCGATCGGTTGAAGAGCATATATTTGATTTTACTTGCATTTAAGAGAAGTTCGAGGCCACGGAAGGAGTGTTGTATGGCATTGAAGCTCGTTTGGAGGTTAGTTAACACAGTGTCCAAAGAAGGGCCAGAAGTATACAGAATGGTGTCATCTGCGTAGAGGTGGATCAGAGAATCACCAGCAGTAAGAGCTACATCATTAATGTTTACAGAGAAGAGAGTCGACCCGAGAACTGAACCCTGCAGTTTTCCAATCTGTGGGGATCTCAAACGATACGAAAGAGAGGTTGAACAGGCTAGTATTAGGGGTTGCACTCTGACCAAGACCAGGACACCACATCTCAACAACACCCCGACACCACATCTCAACAACACCATGACACCACATCTCAACAACACCCCGACACCACATCTCAACAACACCATGACACCACATCTCAACAACACCCCGACACCACATCTCAACAACACCCCGACACCACATCTCAACAACACCCCGACACCACATCTCAACCACACCCTGACACCACATCTCAACAACACCCTGACACCACATCTCAACAACACCCTGACACCACATCTCAACAACACCCCGACACCACATCTCAACAACACATCTCAACAACACCCCGACACCACATCTCAACCACACCCCAACACCACATCTCAACAACACCCTGACACCAAATCTCAACAACACCCCGACACCACATCTCAACAACACCCCGACACCACATCTCAACAACACCCTGACCAAAACCAGGACACCACATCTCAACAACACCCTGACACCACATCTCAACAACACCCTGACCAAAACCAGGACACCACATCTCAACAACACCCTGACACCACATCTCAACAACACCCCGACACCACATCTCAACAACACCCTGACACCACATCTCAACAACACCCCGACACCACATCTCAACAACACCCTGACACCAAATCTCAACAACACCCCGGCACCACATCTCAACAACACCCCGACACCACATCTCAACAACACCCCGACACCACATCTCAACAACATCCTGACACCACATCTCAACAACACCCCGACACCACATCTCAACAACACCCCGACACCACATCTCAACAACACCCCGACACCACATCTCAACAACACCCCGACACCACATCTCAACAACACCCTGACACCACATCTCAACAACACCCTGACACCACATCTCAACAACACCCTGACCAAAACCAGGACACCACGTCTGGGACATACTGGTGGCAATGTCAGAGCAATCAGTCAGGTGCTACCGAGGCACTTCTTCAGGTTTATTAATGTCTTATTCACTGTTTATAAAGCGTTATTAACATGTTATTAGGCTCACCAATGTCTTATTACAACAAGATTCAGGTTTTAAAAGCGGTTTGTTATGGTGTAGTTTGATAAATTAGTGTATTTCTCCTCATGGCCACTAGAGGTCAGGTGTGTTCCATGGTTGTGACTGAAGAGACTCATACTGTAGAAACAGTTAGGATATATTTTGTTCAGGGATTCTATCGTTCAACAGACAAAATTGACATGCCGCCTGTGTAAAGGAAATGCACAAACAGTCACATACATAAACACACAGTAGAAATGTAGATGGGACTGAGAGCAGTACTGCAATGCTTTGTAGCTCGGAATAATAATGGCTACACGTATACTGCAATATTTACAGTTCACCTGGGTGTGTGTGTGTGTGTGTGTGTGTGTGTGTGTGTGTGTGTGTGTGTGTGTGTGTGTGTGTGTGTGTGTGTGTGTGTGTGTGTGTGTGGTGGGTGGGTGGGTGGGGGTGGGTGGGTGTGTGTGTGTTAGAGCAGTGGTTTTCAACCTGTAGTAGAAGGACTATAATCGGTTATGTTCGCTGATAACATGGCCTCTAAATTTGACCGCAAAGATAAATTATGTAAAAAATAATCTGTGAATTGTGGTCCTCAAGAACCTTTGACAGCGATTTGGTGGTCCCTGGAAAGGACAATGATAGAGGAGGGGCTCCTTATCAGTCAGCCTCCAGCTGTGATACCGGTGCTCAGACTGGGAGACACATCTGGAGCCACCGGGGTCTGTATGTGTGTTGATTGTGATTCCCGGGGTAAATAAATATGTGTCACGGAAATCCTCACAACAGGAAGCCAACCCTGGGATGTCAACCAATCGATACTAAGGAGGGGTGATAAGTAGGCGTGAGTGGGGAAAAAGTAGGAAGATGAAAGGAGAGAAAGAGGGATGGTGAGAGAGAAAGAGGGATGGTGAGAGAGAAAGAGGGATGGTGAGAGAGAAAGAGGGATGGTGAGAGAGAAAGAGGGATGGTGAGAGAGAAAGAGGGATGGTGAGAGAGAAAGAGGGATGGTGAGAGAGAAAGAGGGATGGTGAGAGAGAAAGAGGGATGGTGAGAGAGAAAGAGGGATGGTGAGAGAGAAAGAGGGATGGTGAGAGAGAAAGAGGGATGGTGAGAGAGAAAGAGGGATGGTGAGAGAGAAAGAGCAGAGCGATGAAAGAGAGTGAGACAGAAACGAAGAAAGAGAGAGAGAGGTGAAGTCCCTGGCCCAGAGGCCCCTGGGAGGTGAAGTCTCTGGCCCAGAGACCCCTGGGAGGTGAAGTCTCTGGCCCAGAGGCCCCTGGGAGGTGAAGTCTTTGGCCCAGAGGCTCCTGGGAGGTGAAGTCTCTGGCCCAGAGGCCCCTGGGAGGTGAAGTCTCTGGCCCAGAGACCCCTGGGAGGTGAAGTCTCTGGCCCAGAGGCCCCTGGGAGGTGAAGTCCCTGGCCCAGAGGCCCCTGGGAGGTGAAGTCCCTGGCCCAGAGGCCCCTGGGAGGTGAAGTCAGCTCTCTCTTCATCTTGCCTAGAGGCCCCTGGGAGGTGAAGTCAGCTCTCTCTTCATCTGGCCCAGAGACCCCTGGGAGGTGAAGTCTCTGGCCCAGAGACCCCTGGGAGGTGAAGTCAGCTCTCTCTTCATCTGGCCCAGACACCCCTGGGAGGTGAAGTCAGCTCTATCTTCATCTGGCCCAGAGGCCCCTGGGAGGTGAAGTCAGCTCTCTCTTCATCTGGCCCAGAGGCCTCTGGGAGGTGAAGTCAGCTCTCTCTTCATCTGGCCCAGAGGCCCCTGGGAGGTGAAGTCTCTGGCCCAGAGGCCCCTGGGAGCTGAAGTCAGCTCTCTCTTCATCTGGCCCAGAGGCCCCTGGGAGGTGAAGTCTCTGGCCCAGAGGCCCCTGGGAGGTGAAGTCAGCTCTCTCTTCATCTGGCCCAGAGACCCCTGGGAGGTGAAGCTAGCTCTCTCTTCATCTGGCCCAGAGGCCCCTGGGAGGTGAAGTCAGCTCTCTCTTCATCTGGCCCAGAGGCCCCTGGGAGGTGAAGTCTCTGGCCCAGAGGCCCCTGGGAGGTGAAGTCTCTGGCCCAGAGGCCCCTGGGAGGTGAAGCTAGCTCTCTCTTCATCTGGCCCAGAGGCCCCTGGGAGGTGAAGTCAGCTCTCTCCTCATCTGGCCCAGAGGCCCCTGGGAGGTGAAGTCAGCTCTCTCCTCATCTGGCCCAGAGGCCCCTGGGAGGTGAAGTCAGCTCTCTCTTCATCTGGCCCAGAGACCCCTGGGAGATGAAGCCAGCTCTCTCTTCATCTGGCCCAAGACCCTTGGGAGGTGAAGCCATATCTCTCTTCATCTAGCCCAGAGGCCCCTGGGAGTTGAAGTCAGCTCTATCTTCATCTGGCCCGGAGGCCCCTGGGAGGTGAAGTCAGCTCTCTCTTCATCTGGCCCAGAGGCCCCTGGGAGGTGAAGTCTCTGGCCCAGAGACCCCTGGGAGGCGAAGTCTCTGGCCCAGAGACCCCTGGGAGGTGAAGTCAACTCTCTCTTCATCTGGCCCAGAGACCCCTGGGCGGTGAAGTCTCTGGCCCAGAGGCCCCTAAGGTGAAGTTAGCTCTCTCTTCATCTGGCCCAGAGGCCCCTGAGGTGAAGTCAGCTCTCTCTTCACCTGGCCCAGAGGCCCCTGAGGTGAAGCCATCTCTCTCTTCATCTGGCCCAAGACCCTTGGGAGGTGAAGCCATATCTCTCTTCATCTGGCCCAGAGACCCCTGGGAGGTGAAGCCATCTCTCTCTTCATCTGGCCCAGAGGCCCCTGAGGTGAAGTCAGCTCTCTCTTCATCTGGCCCAGAGACCCCTGGGAGGTGAAGTCAGCTCTCTCTTCATCTGGCCCAAGACCCTTGGGAGGTGAAGCCATATCTCTCTTCATCTGGCCCAGAGACCCCTGGGAGGTCAAGCCAGCTCTCTCTTCACCTGGCCCAAGACCCTTGGGAGGTGAAGCCATATCTCTCTTCATCTAGCCCAGAGACCCCTGGGAGGTGAAGCCAGCTCTCTCTTCATCTGGCCCAAGACCCTTGGGAGGTGAAGTCAGCTCTCTCTTCATTTGGCCCAGAGACCCTTGGGAGGTGAAGCCATCTCTCTCTTAATCTAGCCCAGAGGCCCCTGGGAGGTGAAGCCATCTCTCTCTTCATCTGGGAGGTGAAGTCAGCTTCAGCCCCTGGGAGGTGAAGTCAGCTCTCTCTTCATCTAGCCCAGAGGCCCCTGGGAGGTGAAGTTCAGAGTGAGGGTTGGTGAGTGAGAGAGTGCGTGCGTGAGAGAGAAAGAGAGTGCTACCACTGACACAGTGATGACATTTCTTTCCCTAGCCTGAAAGGAAAGCTATTTAACCTGACACAAAAGCCTTTAGCTGAGAAAGAGGACAGAGAGAAATAAAAGGGGGATGGAGAGAGATGCAATGCTCCTGCTTGTGTCTTGTCCACCTTATTACTCCTGAGGACTAAAGATGAATTGAGTTGAATCAAGGGGAACAATTATAAAACGCTTTGCTCCTCTTGTCTTCCTCTATTCTCCATGATGACGGTTCTGTCTTGCTGTTGAGAGGGTTAATGCTCAGCAGCTGCTCATCCTACTCTTGACTGTGTGTGTGTGTGTGTGTGTCATGCAGACTTTCAGTGCGGTGCAGGGTTAATGTAGAGATGCTGCTTCCTTCAAATAACACACTCAATTATTCATATCACATCTCTCTCTCCCTCTCTCCCTCTCTCCCTCTCTGTCCCAAGTGACTCTGACTCTTAGTAAACTAGCCTGTCATCCTCTTTATATCACCTATCAGCATGCCTTATCTGATAGCCTATTTATGAGTGCCTTTTAATCATGTGTGCTGTGTGTTTTCAACAATTGCCTTCCACTTAATTCCTTACATTATAGCGTGTGAAATAGAATTGAATCGCATGGGCTAGTGTGCTTGCTTGTATGGTATGCTGTGACTCCACAGATTGGCACGGACGACAGTTACATTGAGACAGCTGTTGCCAATTCCCTATCACCACCCCCCTCCCCAAACTAATTACTAAACACGCCCCAGAAGTAGAGTCAAAAGGAACTAGAACTTAAAGCCGATTTATGCTTGATCCTTATGCGGTCCAGAGGCTCTGTACTGAGCGCGTGACGCAATTGCGAAGCATCCTGAGGTCAAATCAAGCTCCGTACTGCATCGCTGTGTGCCTCTGAAAATGTTGTAACAATGCGGAAGTCTCCATATCGCTCCGTATTGACATGATTGGTTGACGGTATGTGGAGGGCAGTATGTCCTGTATAAACACAAACTCACTTCCTTGACAACAACTCTGCTCCACGAAAGCGCAAGAAGTATGAAAGTGCTTATTTCCAGCGTGTGACTCCAGTTGTTGGTCAGGTACATAATTGTATGTTTTGTGTCCCCTGCGACTGTATACACGAGGGGACGCGGCCACGCAGCTGCGAGAGGCTACACCCAACGCTACAATCCAGCAGGCCCGGCGCAGAACTTGAGATAACCCAGCAAGCAGCCACCAACAACCGAACCAACAACTAACTTTCCTGCTCGGGTAGAGCCAAACGAACGAACCCCGCAGGAAAGAGCCGGATGAACGAACCCCGCAGGAAAGAGCCGGGCGAACAAACCCCGCAGGAAAGAGCCGGATGAACGAACCCCGCAGGAAAGAGCCGGATGAACGAACCCCGCAGGAAAGAGCCGGATGAACGAACCCCGCAGGAAAGAGCCGGATGAACGAACCCCGCAGGAAAGAGCCGGATGAACGAACATCGGCCACCGCTCCGTGAGTGAATCAGCTGCTTTGTGAGTTTGTGAGTTTGCCCCAGTGCTCATAGTTGATCTATAGACCCAAATTCTAGTCCTTTTATATGTTTCTACAGGGGCACAACTTTAGGGTTTTAGACATGGGGGGGGGGGACATAATTGTTTTATATTTTTGTATCCAGACGGAAAAACAATCAACCAATAAAATGTATTTATGAAGCACTTTTTTTCACATCAGCAGACAGGAGGGGACACGAAGGTGCACCTGTCTATATAAGAGCCCACAGTTGACAGTGCATGTCAGAGCAAAAAAAACAAGCCATGAGGTCGAAGGAAACACTCCCAACAGCCTACCCCGACCACTCGGAGTCATTTGCATGGTCCTAAAGCACACCGTTGCCTCGTTTTGTATCACATTCCAATAATAATACTGGGGGCGGGGGGCATGTCCCCCCCCCTGTCCCCAGTGAAAGTGGCGCCACTGTGTTTCTAATCAGGCCATAGTGATACTGTGTATTGTCATTTATTATAAACAGAATTTATAATAAAGAGACCTTGATTGTACTTTGGCCTCTGGTTGAGTTTGCCGTGGGATTCTAGAACTCTGCTTGTGACACACTAGGTCACAGCTGAAGTTAACATGCACGTGTCTAGGGAGATGGAAGTAAACTCGGAAAGTGCTGTGTTGGCCGAACAGCGTCAGCCAATCAGAAACAGTTCATCTACGAACTGCCGACCAAGTCAGCATTAGTGTGTAGAGTGCAAGTGTTTCAGTAATCGAAATACAATATCCATAATGTGGAGGCAGCAGAATGAGAGTACATCAAGAGCAGAAGTCAGACGGTCACACACACTTCAACAACACAATATAAATGAATGTGTCCACGATCTGACCATGGGCCGCAGGTTAGTAGCAGGTGTCAACAGGGTCATGGAATATTCTATATATCCAGATATTATCGTGTCACATACAGAGCATTAGGAAAGTATTCAGACCCCTTTCCTTTTGACACATTGTTACGTTACAGCTTTATTCTAAAATGGATTAAATAAAATGTTTTCCTCATCAATCTACACACAATAGCCCATAATGACAAAGATAAAAGTATTTTTGTAGAAATGTTTGCAAATAAAAAATAAAACAGAAATACCTTATTTACATAAGTATTCAGACCCTTTGCTATGAGACTCGAAATTGAGCTCAAGTGCATCCTGTTTCCATTGATCATCCTTGAGATGTTTCTACAACTTCATTGGGATGTTTCTACAACCTTTGTTAAATTCAATTGATTGGGCATGATTTGGAAAGGCACAGACCTGTCTATATAAGGTCCCAAAGTTGACAGTGCATGTCAGAGCAAAAACCAAGCCATGAGGTTGAAGGAATTGGCCTTAGAACTCCGAGACAGGATGGTGTCAAGGCACAGATCTGGGGAAGGGTACCAAAATAATTCTGCAGCATTGAAGGTCCCCAAGAACACAGTGGCCTCCATCATTCTTCAATGGAAGAAGTTTGGAACCACCAAGATTCTTGATTCCCGATGGTCACTCTGACAGAGCTCCAGGGTTCTCTGTGGAGATGGGAGAACCTTCCAGAAGGACAACCATCTCTGCAGCACTCCACCAATCAGGCTTATGGTAGAGTGGCCAGATGGAAGCCACTCCTCAGTAAAATGGAAAGTCAGTTGTTCAACCAAACATGTCTTCTGCATTTAACTCTGAATCAGGGAGGTTCCTTAATCAACATCCCTGTCTTCTGCATTTAACTCTGAATCAGGGAGGTTCCTTAATCAACATCCATGTCTTCTGCATTTAACTCTGAATCAGGGAGGTTCCTTAATCAACATCCATGTCTTCTGCATTTAACTCTGAATCAGGGAGGTTCCTTAATCAACATCCATGTCTTCTGCATTTAACTCTGAATCAGGGAGGTTCCTTAATCAACATCCATGTCTTCTGCATTTAACTCTGGATCAGGTCGGTTCCTAAATCAACATCCATGTCTTCAGCACCCAGGGAACAGTGGGTTAACTGCTTTGTTCAGGGGCAGAAGGACAGATTTTTACCTTGTCAGCTCGGGGATTTGATCCAGCAACCTTTTGGTTACTGGCCCAATGCTCTAACCAATAGGCTGAAGGCACATGACAGGGTGCTTGGATTTGCCTAAAGGCACCTAAAGGACTCTCAGACCATGAGAAACAAGATCCTCTGGTCTGAAGAAAACAAGATTGAACTCTTTGGCCTGAATGCCAAGCGCCATGTCTGGAGGAAAACTGGCACCATCCCTACGGTGAAGATTGGTGTTAGCATCATGCTTTGGGAATGTTTTTCAGCAGCAGGCACTAGGCAAAATCCAGGGAAAGATGAATGTAGCAAAGTACAGAGAGATCCTTGTTAAAAACCTGCTCCAGAGAGCTCAGAGCGTTCATCTTCCAATGTCCCTAAGCACACAGCCAAGACAACGCAGGAGTGGCTTCAGGACAAGTAGCTGCGCAGTGACACTCCCCATCCAACCTGACAGAACTTGAGAAGATCTCCAGAGAAGAATGGGAGAAACTCCCCAAATACAGGTGTTCCAAGCTTGTAGCGTCACACCCTAGAATACTCAATGCTGTAATCGCTGCCAAAGGTGCTTCATTCAACAAAGCAACAAAGGGTCTGAATATTTATGTAAATAAAATAAAAACTGTTTTGGGCTGTAACTCTCAGAATGCACTGTATACTGATCAAACATATAAACACAACATGTAACATGTTTCATGAGCTGAAATAAAAGATCCCAGAAATGTTCCATACACACAAAAAGCTTATTTCTCTCAAATTGTTGCAGAAATGTGCATGCATCTCTGTTAGTGAGCATTTCTCCTTTGCCAAGATAATCCATCTGTCTGACAGGTGTGGCTTATCAAGAAGATGATTAAACAGCATGATAATTACACAGGTGCACCTTGTGCTGGGGACAATTAAAAGCCACTCTAACACGTGTAGTTTTGTCACACAACACAATGCCACAGATGTTTCAAGTTTAGAGGGAGCAGGAATGTAGGAATGTCCACCAGAGCTTTTGCCAGAGAATTGAATGTTAATTTCTCTACCATAAGCCGCCTCCAACGTTGTTTTAGAGAATTTGGCAGTACGTCCAACCGACCTCACAACTGCAGACCACGTGTAACCACGCCAACCCAGGACCTCCACATCCGGCTTCACAACCGCAGACCACGTGTAACCACGCCAACCCAGGACCTCCACATCCGGCTTCACAACCGCAGACCACGTGTAACCACGCCAACCCAGGACCTCCACATCCGGCTTCACAACCGCAGACCACGTGTAACCACGCCAACCCAGGACCTCCACATCCGGCTTCACAACCGCAGACCACGTGTAACCACGCCAACCCAGGACCTCCACATCCGGCTTCTTCACCTGTGGTATTGTCTGAGACCAGCCACCCAGACAGCTGAGGAATCTGAAGAGTATTTCTGTCTGTAATAAAGCCCTTTACTGGTCAAAAATTCATTTTGATTGGCTAGAACTGGCTTCCCAGTGGGTGTGGCTATGCCCTCCTAGTCCCACCCATGGCTGCACCCCTGCCTGGTCATGTGAAATCCATAGATTAGAGCCTAATACATTTTTATCAATTGACTGATTTCCTTATATGAACTGAACTCAGTAAAATCGTTGCATGTTTCGTTTATATTTTTTGTTCAGTTTACATAATCTATAGTTTCTGTAGTAAGGATCCTCTGCAGTCATGGTGCAGTGCAGCTTCTCTCCATCTGCAGTGTACATGTGTACACACACACACACACACACACACACACACACACACACACACACACACACACACACACACACACACACACACACACACACACACACACACACACACACACACACACACACACACACACACACACACACACACACACACACACACACACACACACTAAAAGGGAATGTCTGTCCTATTCATGCTCAGCAATCAACAGAAGGCAAGCGGAGGTTGAGAACTAGAGGGAGAAGGGAAGTAGTGAGATGAAGAGGGGGCCTGTTATGTAGGATTATTAGAACCAACCTTTATACTGGACTCATTCCCAGTTCAGAGGCTTTGTGTTTCACAAGATCACAGGAGAAAATGCTCACTGCCTCTCCTGCCTCTCCTGCTGCTCCCTGCCTCTCTGCCTCTCCTGCGCCCTGCCTCTCTGCCTCTCCTGCTTCTCCCTACATCTCGTCCTCTCTTACTCCCTGCCTCTCTCTGCCTCTCCTGCTCTCTGCCTCTCGTCCTCTCTTACTCCCTGTCTCTCCCTTCCTCTCTTCCTCTCCTGCTCCCTTCTTCTCTTCCTCTCCTGCCTCTCTTCCACTCCTGCTCCTTGCCTCTCCTTCTCCCTGCCTATTCTGCTCTGTGCCTCTCATGCCTCTCCTGCTCCCTTCCTCTCGTCCTCTCCTTATCCCTACCTTTCTTCCTCTCTGCCGATCATCTTCCTCTCGTTTATCCCTGCAACCTCTCACACAAATGCCATCCTTTGTGATTCTGCAGCCCTCCCTCTATTCATTATTCACTCTCTCTGCCCATCTCCATCTGTCAGCACCCCCACCATCCCTCCAGCTCCATTCATCCCTTCCCCTCTCTCCTGGCTCAAGTCTGTTCAGTTTGTCCCTCTGGGGGACCCTTACATTGCTCCTCTGGTTACCATGGTTTTAGGAAACAGGGATGAATGAACTCTGATCATAAGAGTGAAAGAGCAAGAGAGATAAATATTATTTATATATATATATAAAAGAGAGAGAGAGAGACAGAGAGACAGAGAGAGAGAGAGAGAGAGAGAGAGAGAGAGAGAGAGAGAGAGAGACAGAGAGAGAGAGAGAGAGAGAGAGAGAGAGAGAGAGAGAGAGAGAGAGAGAGAGAGAGAGAGAGACAGAGAGAGAGAGAGAGAGTGAGAGAGAGAGACAGAGAGAGAGAGAGAGAGAGAGAGAGAGACAGAGAGAGAGAGAGAGAGAGAGAGACAGAGAGAGAGAGAGAGAGAGAGAGAGAGAGAGAGAGAGAGAGAGACAGAGAGAGAGAGAGAGAGAGACAGAGAGAGAGAGAGAGAGAGGGAGAGAGAGAGAGAGAGAGAGAGGTCTTGATCAGATGAGCAACTGAATTTTGCAGCATGCTCTTAAAAAAGATAGATTTAGAGTTAGATAAACTTGATTTTTTTTGTCAGGGACATGTACAGGATGCTACCCTCTACAACATAACCTTCACTCCAAATCAAAACGCAACACCTAGAACCTGATTTTGGATGTAATTACAGAATTACCTGGAAGGCTTACAGCTCAACTACCAACGATTATTATTCCAACACTGTACAGCAAATGCTCTGGATAACAACAGAAACCTGAAAACACCATCCAACCTGGAACTGAGTGAATAATGTGTAGTCTGAAGCTATATTTTACTTCCAAAAGCCAAGAAGAAAAATACATGACATTACTTTATAAGGACTGAATGCTAAATTAAGTCTGACAAGCTCTTTAGCCCAACCATGTCAGAAGAGTCGCACAGTCTACTCCAACCAAATGGAGAGGCCTTAGAAGCTGCCTCCCGCTGTTCAGAGGTAATTAAAATACAGTACCCTGTGCATGTAAAGAATGATAAGGCAAGAAAAGATCACAAAATGAAGCTCCTTATAGAAAACTCAAGAGACACTTTTTTGCTGACTATTATAAAAATGGAAACATCAGCAACCTCATCTTCCACACAAACTACCCTCTGGCATTGCACAGTGCTATATTAGCACACTACCCCTCCGTTAAGAGAGGGGGTGTTAACAAGGGGTGGAAACTCAGGATACTAGACAAGGAGAACTCTGAGTCAGCTCAACCTCTATAAGTCTGCAACAGTAATGGTACAGGGTATCCCCAAACAGTTTAATCTGGACTTTCACCTAATCAAAGAATTTACTCAGCAGGAGAAGCTCTTCATTGAGAAAGATGCCCCCACTCTGAGCGGGTCAGACCAGACCTCTTCATTATATAACCCCACAGACGAGCCACCCCGAGAGGGTCAGACCAGACCTCTTCATTATATAACCCCACAGACGAGCCACCCCGAGTGGGTCAGATCAAGACCTCTTCATTATATAACCCCACAGACGAGCAACCCCAAGCAGAAAGTCAACCTCCCAGCACAGAGTACTCCTCCAACAATATAGAAAGCAAGAGCAGGAGAAGAACAGAGCACTAGAGGAGAGGATCAGACTACTGGAGGAGAGGTTGAGGGGGATGGCGTGTGACAGAGAACAACCCACTAGAGAGGTGGCCACCCCCGCAGAGAAGCCAGCAGAACAGCCCACCTCAGCACCCGACAAAAGTCTCGACACCACAGCAGAACAGTCCACACCAGACCCTGACCACAGCGTCGACATCACAGCAGAACAGACAAATGAAGAACCCTAAGCCCAAGGGATCTCACCCCCTCTGTCAGCCACCCTGATAGCCCTCCTGACAACCCCCCCACACCCACTGAGAACATACACAAGACACAGATTGTTCTCCTTATGGACTCAAATGTGAAATATATACAATAATTTTTTTTTTTTGCCCAAACACAGTGTGTCTAAACTCTGGTGTCCAAACACCCAGTGCACCCTAGACCTTCTGTCTGAGGACCAACTAGGTTTACCCAGCCACATGATAATACACCCAGCGCACCCTAGACCTTCTGTCTGAGGACCAACTAAGATCACCCAGCGCACCCTAGACCTTCTGTCTGAGGACCAACTAGGATCACCCAGCCACATCATAATACACACAGGCACAAACGACCTGACAACACAGCAGGAAAGGGTGGCCACAGCACTGAAGAGAGTGATTGAAAAAGCATTCTACTTTCCCCAACGCACAAGTGGTACCACCCTGGTACCACGAAAAGACTTCCACCCTGCTACAATACAGCTGGTAAACACAAGTATTTCCCGTGACTGTGCCTCAAAACCAAATGTTTTCCTGGCACCCCGCACAGACCAGTGAGACACTCTCCCAGACCTGCGGGACCCCCCCTCCCCCGTGGACCTACACATAGAGGACCCACGCCAAGGGAACATACATCCAGACCACAGCACCACCAGCCACATCCTCACCCCCACCTCAACCAATCAACAACCCCCCACGTCAACAATGCCCACACCCCATCTAGGCGCCCTCAGATCAGACCTATGCCCCTCCTACCCACACCATGAACCCCACCCCCGCAAAGAGGGCCTCAACATGGAAGTCACAAATATACTCCCAGGCAGTGAGTGGGCAAACAGGTCCAACCCCCACTCTTACACTAGCCCAAGCCAATGGCATGTACCAGATGCTCAGCAGGCTCTGCTCACACTTACTGGCCTGGGGCCAAATCATACAACCAACAATGTTGGACACTTTATGGAACACAAAGCCTTCACTATATCATCCTGGAATATCCAAGGCCTGAGGTCATCTGCCTTTGGCCTAAAGAGCAGGAACCCGGACTTCACCAAAGAAATCGGTAATACAGACATTGTCATCCTGCAAGAAACCTGGTATAGAGGAGACAGACCCACTGGTTGCCCTCTAGGTTACAGAGAGCTGGTAGTCCCATCCACCAAACTACCAGGTGTGAAACAGGGAAGGGACTCAGGGGGTATGCTAATTTGGTATAGAGCAGACCGAACACACTCCATTAAATTAATCAAAACAGGAACATTTTACATTTGGCTAGAAATTCAAAAGGAAATGATCTTAACAGAGAAAAATGTCCTCCTGTGTGCTACCTATATCCCCCCACTAGAATCCCCATATTTTAATGAAGACAGCTTCTCCATTCTGGAGGGGGAAATCGATCATTTCCAGGCCCAGGGACATGTACTAGTCTGTGGTGACCTAAATGCCAGAACCGGACAAGAACCTGACACCCTCAGCACACAGGGGGACAAACACCTACCCGTAGGTGACAGCATTCCCTCCCCCATATGCCCCCCTAGGCACAACTATGACAACATAACCAACATAAACGGGTCACAACTCCTGCAGCTTTGTCGCACGCTGGGTATGTACATAGTCAATGGTAGGCTTCGAGGGGACTCCTATGGTAGGTACACCTATAGCTCATCTCTTGGCAGTAGTACTGTAGACTACTTTATCACTGACCTCAACCCAGAGTCTCTCAGAGCGTTAACAGTCAGCCCACTGACACCTCTATCAGACCACAGCAAAATCACAGTCTACTTGAACAGAGCAATATTCAATCATGAGGTATCAAAGCCAAAGGAACTGATTAACATTAAGAAATGCTATAGATGGAAGGAATGCAGTTTGGAAACCTACCAAAAAACAATTAGGCAACAACAAATTCAATCCCTTTTAGACAATTTCCTGGGTAAAACGTTCCACTGTAATAGTGAAGGTGTAAACTTGGCAGTAGAAAATCTTAACAGTATATTTGACCTCTCAGCTTCCCTATTAAATATAAAAATCTCAAATAGAACACCTAAGAACATGAACTACAATGGCAAATGGTTTGATGAAGAATGCAAAAATGTAATAAAGAAATTGAGAAACTTGTCCAACCAAAAACATAGTGACCCGGAAAACCTGAGTCTACGCCTTCACTAAGGTGAATCACTAAAACAATACAGAAATACACTCCGGAAAAAGAAGGAACAGCACGTCAGAAATCAGCTCAATATAATTGAAGAATCCATAGACTCTAACCACTTCTGGGAAAATTAGAAAACACTAAACAAACAACAGCACGAAGAATTATCTATCCAAAATGGAGATGTATGGGTAAACCACTTCTCCAATCTTTTTGGCTCTATAACAAAGAACAAATAGCAAAAACATATACATGATCAAATGCAAATCTTAGAATCAACTTTAAAGACTACCAGAACCCACTGGATTCTCCAATTACCTTGAGGACAAAATTAAAACCCTCCAACCCAAAAAGCCATGTGGTTTTGATGGTATCCTTAATGAAATTATGAAATATACAGACAACAAATTCCAATTGGCTATACTAAAACTCTTTAACATCATCCTTGGCTCTGGCATCTTCCCCAATATTTGGAACCAAGGACTGATCACCCCAATCCACAGAACTGGAGACAAATTTGACCCTATTAACTACAGTGGGATATGCGTCAACAGTAACCTTGGGAAAATCCTCTGCATTATCATTAACAGCAGACTCGTACATTTCCTCAGTGAAAACAATGTAGTGAGCAAATGTCATATTGGCTTTTTACCAAATTACCATACAACAGACCATGTATTCAGCCTGCACACCCTAATTGACAAACAAACAAACCAAAACAAAGGCAAAGTCTTCTCTTTGTTGATTTCAAACAAGCCTTCGACTCAAAACATATATATCAACAAATTAGTGCGGGCACTAGAAAAGTCTGCAGCACCCGGCCTCCCTCTACTAAAATCTGAAGTCAAATGTCTACTGTTTGCTGATGATCTGGTGCTTCTGTCACCAACCAAGGAGGGCCTACAGCAGCACCTAGATCTTCTGCACAGATTCTGCCAGACCTGGGCCGTGACAGTAAATCTCAGTAAGACCAAAATAATGGTGATCCAAAGAAGGTTCAGTCGCCAGGATGACAAATACAATTTCCATCGAGACACCGTTGCCCTAGAGCACACAAAAAACTATACATACCTTGGCCTAAACATCAGCGCCACTGGTAACTTCCACAAAGGTGTGAACGATCTGAGAGACAAGGCAAGAAGGGCATTCTATGCCATCAAAAGGAAGATAAAATTCAACATACCAATTAGGATCTGGCTAAAAATACTTGAATCAGTCATAGAACCCATTGCCCTTTATGGTTGTGAGGTCTGGGGTCCGTTCACCAACCAAGATTTCACAAAATGGGACAAACACCAAATTGAGACTCTGCATGCAGAATTCTGCAAAAATATCCTCTGTGTACAACGGAGAACACCAAATAATGCATGCAGAGCAGAATTAGGCCGATACCCACTAATTATCAAAATCCAGAAATGAGCCGTTAAATTCTACAACCACCTAAAAGGAAGCGATTCCCAAACCTTCCATAACAAAGCCATCACCTACAGAGAGATGAACCTGGAGAAGAGTCCCCTAAGCAAGCTGGTCCTGGGTCTCTGTTCACATACAAACACACCCCACAGAGCCCCAGGACAGCAGCACAATTAGACCCAAGCAAATCATGAGAAAACAAAAAGATAATTACTTGACACATCGGAAAGAATTAACAAAAAAACAGAGCAAACTAGAATGCTATTTGGCCCTAAACAGAGAGTACACAGTGGCAGAATACCTGACCACTGTGACTGACCCAAACTTAAGGAAATCTTTGACTATGTACAGACTCAGTGAGCATAGCCTTGCTATTGAGAAAGGCTGCTGTAGGCAGACATGGCTCTCAAGAGAAGAAAGGCTATTTTGGTTAGGCCAGGGTGTGACTAGGGTGGGTATTCTAGTTTCTTTATTCCTATGTTTTCTGTTTCTATGTTTTGGCCGAGTATGGTTCTCAATCAGGGACAGCTGTGTATCGTTCTCTCTGATTGGGAATCTTAGGCAGCCTTTTTTCCTTTTGTATTTTATGGGTAGTTGACTTTGTTAGTGGCCTGTATAGCCCTGTAAGCTTCACGGCCGTTTCTTTGTTTCTTGTTTTGTTGGCAGCATTTACATAAATAAAGGAAAATGTTCACTCACCACGCTGCACCTTGGTCTGGTCATTTCCACGACGATGTCCGTGACAGGCTATGTGACAGACTATGTGCACACTGCCCACAAAATCCCTCAGATTACACAGATCCACAAATAATTCGAAAACAAACTTGTATACTTTAACCAACCTTGTATACTTTAACCATTTGTACATTGTTACAACACACACATATATATATATATATATATATATATATATATATATATATATATATATATATGACATTTGTAATGTCTTTATTGTTTTGAAACTTCTGTATGTGTAATGTTTACTGTTACTTTTTATTGTTTATTTCACTTCTGTATATTAAGAGAGAGAGAGAGAGACAGAGAGAGACACACACAGAGACAGAGAAACACAGAGAGAGAGGGACACCCAGAGTCAGAGACAGAGACACACAGAGAGAGAGACAGAGAGAGCGAGAGAGCGAGCGACAGAGCAACAGAGCGACAGAGAGAGACACACAGAGAGAGAGAGAGACA
The DNA here is from genome assembly GCF_036934945.1 of Oncorhynchus masou masou. NCBI lineage: Eukaryota > Metazoa > Chordata > Actinopteri > Salmoniformes > Salmonidae > Oncorhynchus > Oncorhynchus masou. Next base: position 12,512,954 of record NC_088223.1, read on the forward strand.
CACACAGAGAGACACAGAGAGAGTGAGACACAGAGAGAGCGAGACACAGAGAGAGCGAGACACAGAGAGAGCGAGACACAGAGAGTTCACCTACAGAGAGATGAACCTGGAGAAGAGTCCCCTAAGCAAGCTGGTCCTGGGGCTCTGTTCACAAACACACCCTACAGAGCCCCATGACAGCAGCACAATTAGACCCAACCAAATCATGAGAAAACAAAAAGATAATTACTTGACACATTGGAAAGAATTAACAAAAAACAGAGCAAACTAGAATGCTATTTGGCCCTACACAGAGAGTACACAGCGGCAGAATACCTGACCACTGTGACTGACCCAAAATTAAGGAAAGCTTTGACTATGTACAGACTCAGCGAGCATAGCCTTGCTATTGAGAAAGGCCGCCGTAGGCAGACATGGCTCTCAAGAGAAGACAGGCTATGTGCTCACTGCCCACAAAATGAGGTGAAAACTGAGCTGCACTTCCTAACCTCCTGCCCAATGTATGACCATATTAGAGTGACATATTTCCCTCAGATTACACAGATCCACAAAGAATTCGAAAACAAATCCAATTTTGAAAAACTCCCATATCTACTGGGTGAAATTCCACAGTGTGCCATCAGAGCAGCAAGATTTGTGACCTGTTGCCACGAGAAAAGGGCAACCAGTGAAGAACACGCACCATTGTAAATACAACCCATATCTATGCTTATTTATTTTATCTTGTGTCCTTTACCATTTGTACATTGCAAAAACACGGTATATATATATATATATAATATGACATTTGTAATGTCTTTATTGTTTTGAAACTTCTGTATGTGTGATGTCTACTGTTAATTTTTATTGTTTATTTCACTTTATATATTATCTACCTTACTTGCTTTGGCAATGTTAACACATGTTACCCATGCCAATAAACCCCTTTGAATTGAATTGAATTGAGAGAGCGAGACAGAGAGAGAGAGAGAGCGAGACAGAGAGAGAGAGAGCGAGCGACAGAGAGAGAGAGCGAGCGACAGAGAAAGAGAGAGAGCAACAGAGAAAGAGAGAGAGCGAGCGACAGAGAGAGAGCCAGAGAGAGAGACAGAGAGAGAGAGAGCGAGCGACAGAGAGAGAGAGCGAGCGACAGAGAAAGAGAGAGAGCAACAGAGAAAGAGAGAGAGCGAGCGACAGAGAGAGAGCCAGAGAGAGAGACAGAGAGAGAGAGAGAGAGAGAGCGAGCGACAGAGAGAGAGCCAGAGAGAGAGACAGAGAGAGAGAGAGAGCGAGCGACAGAGAGAGAGAGCCAGAGAGAGAGCCAGAGAGAGAGCCAGAGAGAGAGACAGAGAGAGACAGAATAGAGTAGGATGTTGATAAAATATATCTCTTTTGGTACTCAGGCCTACCAGAGAGAGTACAAGCACTCATTTTTCACACTACTCCGATTATCCATGAAGGTGCTTAAAATGGACATGTACTGTTTGTGTGTGGGCGTACCTTTAGGCCGTGGGCAATGTCAAACAAATTTCCCATAATGCCCGGCATCTTCTTCCCTTTGAATCTTGATCCTGAAGAGACCACATAGTGTTCAGTCCGAAGGCATGTGTGCATGAAGTGTTTAAGTGTGCGAGTGTGTGTGATTGAGATGTTACATATTTTTTCCAATGTATTTTTTCCCAAACACTTCGACTGTCAACGATGTGCGACGGTGTGTGTCTTACCCCTCCAGGTCTGAGGTGTGTTTTGGTCTGGCTGTCCTTCAAACCCATCCCGATTCATTACCCCCGAAAAGCCTTACACACACACACACACACACACACACACACACACACACACACACACACACACACACACACACACACACACACACACACACACACACACACACACACACACACACACACACACACACACACACACACACAGAGGGGAATGTCTATAGTGTCCTGCACAGAGGGGAATGTCTGTAGTGTACTGTGCAGAGAGGAATGTCTGTAGTGTCCTGCACAGAGAGGAATGTCTGTAGTGTCCTGCACAGAGGGGAATGTCTGTAGTGTCCTGCACAGAGGGGAATGTTTGTAGTGTCCTGCACAGAGGGGAATGTCTGTAGTATCCTGCACAGAGAGGAATGTCTGTAGTGTCCTGCACAGAGAGGAATGTTTGTAGTGTCCTGCACAGAGAGGAATGTTTGTCAGAAGTTCACATACACTCAATTAGTATTTGGTAGCATTGCATTTAAACTTGGGTCAAACGTTTCGGGTAGACTTTCACAAGCTTCCCACAATAAGTTGGGTGAATTTTTGCCCATTCCTCCTGACAGAGCTGGTGTAACTAAGTCAGGTTTGTAGGCCTCTTTAAGCCATTTTGCCACAACTTTGGAAATATTCTTGGAGTCATTGTCCATTTGGAAGACCCATTTGCAACCAAGCTTTAACTTGCTGACTGATGTCTTGAGATGTTGCTTCAGTATATCCACATCATTTTCCATCCACATCATTTTCCTTCCACATGATGCCATCTATTTTGTGAAGAGCACCAGTCCCTCCTGCAGCAAAGCACCCCCACAACATGATGCTGCCACCCCCGTGCTTCACGGTTGGGATGCTGTTCTTCAGCTTTCAAGCCTCCCCCTTTTTCCTCCAAACATAACGATGGTCATTATGGCCAAACAGTTCTATTTTTGTTTCATCAGACCAGAAGACATTTCTCCAAAAAGTACAATCTTTGTCCCATGTCTTGTTGCAAACCGTAGTCTGGCTTTTTATGGCGGTTTTGGGGCACTGGTTTCTTCCTTGCTGAGCGGCCTTTCAGGTTATGTCGATAAAGGACTCATTTTACTGTGGATATTGATACCTTTGTACCTGTTTCCTCCAGCATCTTCACAAGGTCCTTTGCTGTTGTTCTGGGATTGATTTGCACTTTTTGCACCAAAGTACATTCATCTCTAGGAGACAGAACGCGTCTCATTACTGAGCGGTATGATGGCTGCGTGGTCCCATGGTGTTTATACTGGCGTACTATTGTTTGTACAGATGAACGTGGTACCTTCAGGCATTTGGAAATTGCTCCCAAGGATGAACCAGACTTGTGGAGGTCTACAATTTATTTTCTGAGGTCTCGGCTGATTTCTTTTGATTTTCCCATGATGTCAAGCAAGGAGGCACTGAGTTTGAAGGAAGGCCTTGAAGTACATCCAATTAACTGAAATCACGTCAATTAGCCTATCAGAAACATCCCTGCCGGCCAAACCCTCTCTTATCTGGACAACGCTGGGCCAATTGTGCGCCGCTCCATGGGTCTCTCGGTCGCGGCTGGCTGCGACAGAGCCTGAACCCAGAATCTCTAGTGGCTCAGCGATGCAGCACCTTAGACCACTGAACCCAGAATCTCTAGTGGCTCAGCTAGCATAACGATGCAGTGCCTAAGACCACTGAACCCAGAATCTCTAGTGGCTCAGCGATGCATAACGATGCAGTGCCTTAGACCACTGAACCCAGAATCTCTAGTGGCTCAGCTAGCATAACGATGCAGTGCCTAAGACCACTGAACCCAGAATCTCTAGTGGCTCAGCTAGCATAACGATGCAGTGCCTAAGACCACTGAACCCAGAATCTCTAGTGGCTCAGCTAGCATAACGATGCAGTTCCTTAGACCACTGAACCCAGAATCTCTAGTGGCTCAGCTAGCATAACGATGCAGTGCCTTAGACCACTGAACCCAGAATCTCTAGTGGCTCAGCGATGCATAACGATGCAGTGCCTTAGACCACTGAACCCAGAATCTCTAGTGGCTCAGCGATGCATAACGATGCAGTGCCTTAGACCACTGAACCCAGAATCTCTAGTGGCTCAGCTAGCATAACGATGCAGTGCCTTAGACCACTGAACCCAGAATCTCTAGTGGCTCAGCGATGCATAACGATGCAGTGCCTTAGACCACTGAACCCAGAATCTCTAGTGGCTCAGCGATGCATAACGATGCAGTGCCTTAGACCACTGAACCCAGAATCTCTAGTGGCTCAGCGATGCATAACGATGCAGTGCCTAAGACCACTGAACCCAGAATCTCTAGTGGCTCAGCTAGCATAACGATGCAGTGCCTTAGACCACTGAACCCAGAATCTCTAGTGGCTCAGCGATGCATAACGATGCAGTGCCTTAGACCACTGAACCCAGAATCTCTAGTGGCTCAGCGATGCATAACGATGCAGTTCCTTAGACCACTGAACCCAGAATCTCTACTGGCTCAGCGATGCATAACAATGCAGTTCCTTAGACCACTGAACCCAGAATCTCTAGTGGCTCAGCTAGCATAACGATGCAGTGCCTAAGACCACTGAACCCAGAATCTTTAGTGGCTCAGCTAGCATAACGATGCAGTGCCTTAGACCACTGAACCCAGAATCTCTAGTGGCTCAGTTAGCATAACGATGCAGTGCCTAAGACCACTGAACCCAGAATCTTTAGTGGCTCAGTTAGCATAACGATGCAGTTCCTTAGACCACTGAACCCAGAATCTCTAGTGGCTCAGTTAGCATAACGATGCAGTTCCTTAGACCACTGAACCCAGAATCTCTAGTGGCTCAGCGATGCATAACGATGCAGTTCCTTAGACCACTGAACCCAGAATCTCTAGTGGCTCAGCGATGCATAACGATGCAGTGCCTTAGACCACTGAACCCAGAATCTCTAGTGGCTCAGCGATGCATAACGATGCAGTTCCTTAGACCACTGAACCCAGAATCTCTAGTGGCTCAGCGATGCATAACGATGCAGTGCCTAAGACCACTGAACCCAGAATCTCTAGTGGCTCAGCGATGCATAACGATGCAGTGCCTTAGACCACTGAACCCAGAATCTCTAGTGGCTCAGCGATGCATAACGATGCAGTGCCTTAGACCACTGAACCCAGAATCTCTAGTGGCTCAGCGATGCATAACGATGCAGTGCCTAAGACCACTGAACCCAGAATCTCTAGTGGCTCAGCGATGCATAACGATGCAGTGCCTTAGACCACTGAACCCAGAATCTCTAGTGGCTCAGCGATGCATAACGATGCAGTGCCTTAGACCACTGAACCCAGAATCTCTAGTGGCTCAGCGATGCATAACGATGCAGTGCCTTAGACCACTGAACCCAGAATCTCTAGTGGCTCAGCGATGCATAACGATGCAGTGCCTTAGACCACTGAACCCAGAATCTCTAGTGGCTCAGCGATGCATAACGATGCAGTTCCTTAGACCACTGAACCCAGAATCTCTAGTGGCTCAGCGATGCATAACGATGCAGTGCCTTAGACCTCTGAACCCAGAATCTCTAGTGGCTCAGCGATGCATAACGATGCAGTTCCTTAGACCACTGAACCCAGAATCTCTAGTGGCTCAGCGATGCATAACGATGCAGTGCCTTAGACCTCTGAACCCAGAATCTCTAGTGGCTCAGCGATGCATAACGATGCAGTGCCTTAGACCTCTGAACCCAGAATCTCTAGTGGCTCAGCGATGCATAACGATGCAGTGCCTAAGACCACTGAACCCAGAATCTCTAGTGGCTCAGCGATGCATAACGATGCAGTTCCTTAGACCACTGAACCCAGAATCTCTAGTGGCTCAGCGATGCATAACGATGCAGTGCCTTAGACCACTGAACCCAGAATCTCTAGTGGCTCAGCGATGCATAACGATGCAGTGCCTTAGACCTCTGAACCCAGAATCTCTAGTGGCTCAGCGATGCATAACGATGCAGTGCCTTAGACCTCTGAACCCAGAATCTCTAGTGGCTCAGCGATGCATAACGATGCAGTGCCTTAGACCACTGAACCCAGAATCTCTAGTGGCTCAGCGATGCATAACGATGCAGTGCCTTAGACCACTATACCCAGAATCTCTAGTGGCTCAGCGATGCATAACGATGCAGTTCCTTAGACCTCTGAACCCAGAATCTCTAGTGGCTCAGCGATGCATAACGATGCAGTGCCTAAGACCACTGAACCCAGAATCTCTAGTGGCTCAGCGATGCATAACGATGCAGTGCCTAAGACCACTGAACCCAGAATCTCTAGTGGCTCAGCGATGCATAACGATGCAGTGCCTAAGACCACTGAACCCAGAATCTCTAGTGGCTCAGCGATGCATAACGATGCAGTGCCTAAGACCACTGAACCCAGAATCTCTAGTGGCTCAGCGATGCATAACGATGCAGTTCCTTAGACCACTGAACCCAGAATCTCTAGTGGCTCAGCGATGCATAACGATGCAGTGCCTTAGACCACTGAACCCAGAATCTCTAGTGGCTCAGCGATGCATAACGATGCAGTTCCTTAGACCACTGAACCCAGAATCTCTAGTGGCTCAGCGATGCATAACGATGCAGTTCCTTAGACCACTGAACCCAGAATCTCTAGTGGCTCAGCGATGCATAACGATGCAGTTCCTTAGACCACTGAACCCAGAATCTCTAGTGGCTCAGCGATGCATAACGATGCAGTTCCTTAGACCACTGAACCCAGAATCTCTAGTGGCTCAGCGATGCATAACGATGCAGTGCCTTAGACCACTGAACCCAGAATCTCTAGTGGCTCAGCGATGCATAACGATGCAGTGCCTAAGACCACTGAACCCAGAATCTCTAGTGGCTCAGCGATCTATAACGATGCAGTGCCTTAGACCACTGAACCCAGAATCTCTAGTGGCTCAGCGATGCATAACGATGCAGTGCCTTAGACCACTGAACCCAGAATCTCTAGTGGCTCAGCGATGCATAACGATGCAGTGCCTAAGACCACTGAACCCAGAATCTCTAGTGGCTCAGCGATGCATAACGATGCAGTGCCTTAGACCACTGAACCCAGAATCTCTAGTGGCTCAGCGATGCATAACGATGCAGTGCCTTAGACCACTGAACCCAGAATCTCTAGTGGCTCAGCGATACATAACGATGCAGTTCCTTAGACCACTGAACCCAGAATCTCTAGTGGCTCAGCGATGCATAACGATGCAGTGCCTTAGACCACTGAACCCAGAATCTCTAGTGGCTCAGCGATGCATAACGATGCAGTGCCTTAGACCACTGAACCCAGAATCTCTAGTGGCTCAGCGATACATAACGATGCAGTTCCTTAGACCACTGAACCCAGAATCTCTAGTGGCTCAGCGATGCATAACGATGCAGTGCCTTAGACCACTGAACCCAGAATCTCTAGTGGCTCAGCGATACATAACGATGCAGTTCCTTAGACCACTGAACCCAGAATCTCTAGTGGCTCAGCGATGCATAACGATGCAGTGCCTAAGACCACTGAACCCAGAATCTCTAGTGGCTCAGCGATGCATAACGATGCAGTGCCTTAGACCACTACGCCACTCAGGAGGTATTTTATTACTTGAGTGAAAAAAGTGAGGCCTATTTTAACAATGGGTTAGGTACTGGGCAGCTTGAATGTTGTAGTCTTTTATAGGGCTGGGTTAGGTACTGGGCAGCTTGAATGTTGTAGTCTTTTATAGGGCTGGGTTAGTTACAAAGCAGATTGGATGTTGTAGTCTTGTATAGGGCTGGGTTAGTTACAAAGCAGATTGGATGTTGTAGTCTTTTATAGGGCTGGGTTAGTTACAAAGCAGATTGGATGTTGTAGTCTTTTATAGGGCTGAGTTAGGTACTTCGTCTAAATTTCATTTAAAGAACCACTGAACACTGAGATTGGCACATGTTTTTCTGTTGCTCATTCAAAAAACGGGATTTCAGTCTTGGAGGTGTGTTTCTGATTCTGATTCTGATTCTGTGTTGGGTTAATGGTGTTTGTCCCTCATGAGACACTATAGGAAGCCTAAATGACTTCCTCAAAATCCGCACATTGAACCCAAGATAAGTCAAGTAATCTGTAATGAATTTTGATGTTTTTGCAAAATATGTTTTAATTTCGCGATTTTACATCTAACTAAGGTGTTTGGTGCAGTTTTATCACACATTGCTTATGTAAACAAAGCTGGGCTGATGGGCAGCTCTGTGCTATTGGGTAGAGAGCAATCACTGCAGCTATTCACCCAACGTTAGTGGGAAAATGTACATCATCCAATCAAAACCCAACCTTCATTTACCAAACTAAGCTTTAGACGAGACAAATTGACAAAAATCATCCTATTTACACTGTAGTAAATTTTGACACTAGAATGACTGTTTTGACTCATATCGATGCCATATAGCCGGTTTTCAAAGGGATTTGTTGCTTTTTAAAGGCAGTCGCTATTTAAATTAACCTTGTAACATTGCTACCGAAAAGTATATATACTGTGACCTTTTAGATTCTTCATTTAATAAAACAACAAACTCTTGAATGTACACTGAACAAAAATATAAATGCAACATGCAACCATTTCACAGATTGTACTGAGTTATGGTTCATATAAGGAAATCAGTCATTTGAAATAAATTCATTAGGCCCTAATCTATGGATTCCACGTGTCTGGGAATACAGATATGCATCTGTTGGTCACAGAAACATTAAAACAAGGTAGGGGCGTGGACCTGAAAACCAGTCACTATCCGGGGTGATCAACATTTGCCTCCTGCAGCGCGACACATCTCCTTCTTATAGACTTGATCAGGCTGTTGATTGTGGCCTGTGGAATATTGTCCCACTACTCTTCAATTGCCATTGATAAAATGCAATTGTGTTTGTTATCCGTAGAATATGCCTGCCCATCCAATAACCTCACTGCCTCCATGTGGCACTCGGTTCACATCAGCAAACCGCTCGACCACCTGACACCGTACACGCTGTCTGCCATCTGCCCGGTACAGTTGAAGCCGGGATTCATCCATGAAGAGCACACTTCTCTAGTGTGCCAGTGGCCATCGAAGGTGAGCATTTGCCCACTGAAGTCGGTTCCGATGCCGAGCTGCAGTCAGGTCAAGACCCTAGTGAGAATGCTGAGCATGATTAGCTTCCCTGAGACGGTTTCTGACAGTTTGTGCAGACATTTTTTGGTTGTGCAAACCCACAGTTTCATCAGCCTGCCTGGGTGGCTGGTCTCAGACTATTCTGCAGATGTGGATACATGGTTGTGAGGCCGGTGGACGTACTGACAAATTCTCTAAAACAACATTGGAGGCGGCTTATGGTAGAGAAATGAACTTGAAATGATCTGGCAACAGCAGCTCTGGTGGACATGGCTGCAGTCAGCATGCTCCCTCAAAACTTGAGACATCTGTAGTATTGTGTTGTGTGACAAAACTACACTTTTTTTCTCCTCCCCAATTTTTATGATATCCAATTGGTAGATACAGTCTTATCCCATCGCTGCAACTCCCCTAAGGACTTGAGAGAGGAGTGGGTCGAGAGCATCGTCCAAAACAAGATGCTGCCAAGCCGTAAATGCTTCTCATCACACTACTCGCTTAACCTGGAAGCCCGCCACAAACACCATACACCTGGCAACCGAAGTCAGCATGCATGCGCCCGACCCGCCACAGGAGTGGCTAGAGCTTGATGGGACAAGGACATCCCAGCCGGACAAACCCTCCACTAACCCCGGACAATGCTGGGCCAATTGTGTGCCACCTTATGTGTCTCCCTGTCATGACCGGCTGCAACGCAGCCCTGGATCAAACCCAGGTCTGTAGTGACGCCTCAAGAACTGTGATGCAGTGCCTTAGACAGCAGTGCCACTTGGGAGGCAAAAACTACACATTTTAGAGTGGCCTTTTATTGTCCCCAGCACAAGGTGCACATGTGTAATGAGCATTCTGTTTAATCAGCTTCTTGATATGCCACACCTGTCAGGTGGATGGATTATCTTGGCAATGTAGAAATGCTCACTAACATGGATGTACAGAAATTTGTGCAGAACATTTGAGAGAAATAAGCTAAATGTGGGTGTAAAATGTCAGAGATATTTTATTTCAGCTCATGAAAAATGGGACCAACACTTTATATGTTGCGTTTATATTTTTGCTCAGTACAGCTTTTATAACAGTACGTTTAGCTACTGCTGCACATGAATCCCTCCAGTCTGCCCTGACATCGGGATGCTATTTTCCCCACATCAACGAGCAATTACAGGCACACACTGTTTCCACAAGACCTGGCACAAATCGATGCGAAATACTCACCTGAAAACCATTTTGTATCAGAATCAGTTCTATCACGGCAAAATAAAATCTGACTTCTCTTTCACTGTTGCTGTTCGACAAAACTACCGCTGCAGTCTGTTTACCTCAGCCTTGTCAATTTGCCTTATTTTCATTGTTTAAGAGAGTAGTAAAATAATTTAAAACGCCCATCCCTCGTACATAGTGTGAGTGTGTGTATGTTTGGGTACCACAGGCGGCTGGTGGTATGCTAATTGAGGAGGACGGGCTCATAGTAATGGCTGAGACAGAATCAAAAGAATGGCATCAAACACATCAAACATGATTTCCATGTGTTTGATACCATTCCATTCACTCCATTCCATTCATTATGAACCGTTCTCCCCTCACCAGCCTCCTGTACCTCGTTTGATGGTGTGTGTGTGTGTGTGTGTGTGTGTGTGTGTGTGTGTGTGTGTGTGTGTGTGTGTGTGTGTGTGTGTATATACGGCAAATCACATCTTATTTGTCACATGCTCCGTAAACAACAGGTGTTCACTAACAGTGAAATGCTTACTTATAGGGCTCCCGGAGTGGCGTAGCGGTCTAAGGCTTCACTACAGACCCGGGTTCAATCCCATGACACAGCATGGGCGCACAATAGCCGGTGCACAATAGGGCGGCGCACAATTTGCCCAGCGTCGTCTGGGTTTAATGGAGGGTTTGGCTGGGGGGGGCGCTTACTTGGCTCATCGCGATCTAGCGACTCCTTGTGGCGGGCTGTGCGCCTGCAGGCTGACCTTGGTCGTCAGTTGAATGGTGTACATTGGTGCAGCTGGCTTCCAGGTTAAGCGGGCGGGTGTTAATGAGCACGTTTGGCGGTGAGACAAGATAGTAATTGGATATCACGAAATTGGGGAGAAAAAGAGAGTATAATACAAAGAAAAATAACACGTACAGGGATTACCAGTACTGACGTAATTGAGGTAGCTATGTACATATAGGCAGGGGTGAAGTGACCAGGCAACAGTATAGATAATAGACTGAGCTGTATCAGCAGCGTATGTGATGAGTGGGAAAGTGTGTGTGTGTGTGGCGTCAGTATGCATGTGTTGTTAGCTAAGGTAGCTAGAGCCTTTAGCTAACGTCAGCTAGCTACTCTTAACATTACCTTTAGACTGCTGCTACTGCTCCGGTTCATCCTGCAACCACATGTGTTCCTCTGCAGAGCAGAGCTCGGCAGGTCCACGCAGACATTCTGTTGTTCTTCTACTCACGAGGCTAGCATTACCGATAAAACATAAACAAACTCCAAAGTGGAAAAAGGTTACTATTTATCAGCAATCCAATGCCTTCATGCCTGTATCAGTATCTCGTCAGCAACACTAAAAAAAGTTCTTCAAGATCATGGAATTTCTGAAATTTGCGAAATAAATGTCCCCCACGTAATAGTAGAAAAGTGCCAATAACATGTACTTATTCAGGATATATGAAAAATAATTGTCTAAACATGAACAATGATTCATATTTGTTCAAATTTAAGTGAGCTTTGCATTAAATGTGGGTTTTAAAACATGTTCCAAGGTCAAATAAATGCCCACAATGCCAGTTACTTTATATACATGTTGATTTATAGAGTAAGAACTATTCTGGGTGCCGTAGTAAAAGTATTGTAGAATTTATACTCAGTAGGGTCTGTAGAATGTATACTCAGTAGGGTCTGTAGAATGTATACTCAGTAGGGTCTGTAGAATGTATACTCAGTAGGGTCTGTAGAATGTATACTCAGTAGGGTCTGTAGAATGTATACTCAGTAGCGTCTGTAGAATGTATACTCAGTAGGGTCTGTAGAATGTATACTCAGTAGGGTCTGTAGAATGTATACTCAGTAGGGTCTGTAGAATGTATACTCAGTAGGGTCTGTAGAATGTATACTCAGTAGGGTCTGTAGAATGTATACTCAGTAGGGTCTGTAGAATGTATACTCAGTAGCGTCTGTAGAATGTATACTCAGTAGCGTCTGTAGAATGTATACTCAGTAGGATCTGTAGAATGTATACTCAGTAGGGTCTGTAGAATGTATACTCAGTAGGGTCTGTAGAAATATCCAGCTATCCTCTATGCTGCCCAGGACATTTAGAAATATCCAGCTATCCTCTATGCTGCCCAGGACATTTAGAAATATCCAGTTATCCTCTATGCTGCCCAGGACATTTAGAAATATCCAGCTATCCTCTATGCTGCCCAGGACATTTAGAAATATCCAGCTATCCTCTATGCTGCCCAGGACATTTAGAAATATCCAGTTATCCTCTATGCTGCCCAGGACATTTAGAAATATCCAGCTATCCTCTATGCTGCCCAGGACATTTAGAAATATCCAGCTATCCTCTATGCTGCCCAGGACATTTAGAAATATCCAGCTATCCTCTATGCTGCCCAGGACATTTAGAAATATCCAGCTATCCTCTATGCTGCCCAGGATTTTATGTTGAAGCTCAGGTGTTGATGTGCCAGCAGTCTCCAGAAATCCCTGAAACGACTCTGTGATGGTCAGATCTGTGGCGACATTATTTGCATCCCTTATCACTCTCACATAGCGATAAACTCGGCTGAACTGGTCTACTTTGGATACGTCTGGTGTCCATAATAATACAACAAAATGGGGCTTCCTGCATCTCCCTGAATGTCAGACTTCACTCGCTCGGCTAAGATATAAATCAGCTCATTTTGGATTTAAGGACTAACGGATCCTGCAGGTCGTTCTAAAAGTTCTTTCAGAACTGGGTCGTGAAATGACAGCAGTGCAATTATACTGACAATATTCTCACTGTTGACCTGCCCCAGCTTTTCACAGTGCTCTCTGAACACCAAATAACATGATGCAAGTGTGAAAGTTACATTAACTATGCCGTAGGCCGTCGGTCCCACTTCCACCTGTTTCTTCAGCCGTCACGATTCTAGCCTCTCCCTGCTCCTCTTCCTCCCCACCCGGCCCGGGGATGTCTGGCCTGACTTGTGCTCAGGGTCGTATCCGCCGATACCTGACAACCTGTATCCTCCTCTAAGTTGCTTCTTCTGGCACGATGGAACAGCTTGGCCTTGGCTCACTTGACCCGCTAAAAGCTGCTGCTGGCAATGATAAACCTACATCCTCTTCTGGTCCCGCTACATTGCTGGCGATGATTAACCTACATCCTCTTCTGGTCCCGCTACATTGCTGGTGCTGATAAACCTACATCCTCTTCTGGTCCCGCTACATTGCTGGTGCTGATAAACCTACAACCTACATCAATCACCACCTTCCGGAGACACCTGAAACCCCACCTCTTCAAGGAATACCTAGGATAGGATAAAGCAATCCTTCTCACCCCCCCCCCCCTTAAATGATTTAGATGCACTATTGTAAAGTGGCTGTTCCACTGATGTCAGAAGGTGAATTCACCAATTTGTAAGTCGCTCTGGATAAGAGCGTCTGCTAAATGACTTAAATGTAAATGTAAATGTAGAATGTATACTCAGTAGGATCTGTAGAATGTATACTCAGTAGGGTCTGTATAATGTATACTCAGTAGGGTCTGTAGAATGTATACTCAGTAGGGTCTGTAGAATGTATACTCAGTAGGGTCTGTAGAATGTATACTCAGTAGGGTCTGTAGAATGTATACTCAGTAGGGTCTGTAGAATGTATACTCAGTAGGGTCTGTAGAATGTATACTCAGTAGGGTCTGTAGAATGTATACTCAGTAGGGTCTGTAGAATGTATACTCAGTAGGGTCTGTAGAATGTATACTCAGTAGGGTCTGTATAATGTATACTCAGTAGGGTCTGTAGAATGTATACTCAGTAGGGTCTGTAGAATGTATACTCAGTAGGGTCTGTAGAATGTATACTCAGTAGGGTCTGTAGAATACGGGCCGTTCGGAAAGTTTTCATAGCCTTGACCTTTCCCACATTTTGTTACGTTACAGCATTATTCTAAAACCGATTAAAGCAAAAATGTTTCCTCATCAATCTACACACAATATTCCATAATGAAAAAGCGAAAAAAGTTTTTTAGACATTTTTGCAAATGTATTAAAAATAAAAACTGAAATACTTTATTTACATGATTATTCAGACCCTTTGCTATGAGACTTGGATTTGAGTTCAGGTGCATCCTGTTTCCATTGATCATCCTTGAGATGTTTTTACAACTTGATTGGAGTCCACCTGTGGTAAATTCAAGTGATCGGACATGATTTGTTAAGGCACACGCCTGTCTATATAAGATCCCACAGTTAACAGTGCATGTCAGGGCCAAAACCAAGCCATGAGGTTGAAGGAATTATCTGTAGAGCACTGAGACAGGATTTTGTCGAGGCACAGACCTGGGGAAGGGTACCAAAATAATTCTGCAGCATTGAAGGTCCCCAAGAACACAGTGGCCTCCATCATTCTTAAATGGAAGAAGTTTGGAACCACCAAGACTCTTCCTAGAGCTGGCTGCCCAGCCAAACTGAGCAATCGGGGGAGAAGGGGAAGTGAGCAAGAACACAATGATCACTCTGACAGAGCTCCAGAGTTCCTCTGTGGAGATGGAACCTGCCAGAAGGACAAACATCTCTGCAGAACTCCACCAATCAGGCCTTTATGGTAGAATGGCCAGACGGAATCCACATCTTCAGTAAAAAGGCACATGACAGCCCGCTTGGAGTTTACCAAAAGGCACCTAAAGACTCTCAGACCATGAGAAACAAGGTTTTCTGGTCTGATGAAAAGCAGGATTGAACTCTTTGGACAGAATGCCAAGCGCCATGCCCGGATGAAACCTAGCACCATCCCTACGGTGAAGCATAGTGGTGACAGCATCATGCTGTCGGGATGTTTTTTCGCAACAGGGACTGGGAGACTAGTCAGGATCGATGGAAAGATGAACAAAGCAAAGTACAGAGAGATCCTTGATGAAAACCTGTTCCAGAGCCCTCAGGACCTCAGACTGGGGTGAAGGGTCACCTTCCAACAGGACAAAGACCCTAAGCACACAGCCAAGAAAACGCAGGAGTGGCTTCAGGACAAGTCTTCTAACAGGATGCCATCATACTTAATTGCCTGCTGATGGGCCATCAACTGTGGCTGGGCTTCTCATTGTTTTAAAACTGGTTAGGTAGGTTTATACTACCAGAACACACCTGGCCCAATGGGCAATCCGCAAGCAATTGTCTGGACTTCTGTTAGTGTAATTTCATTATTCCAATATGTTTTCATTAATTGAATTCACTTAGTCTATTTTATGAGAATTTGTAAGATTCTTAGTTGCATAAAATAGACAGAGACCAGTCTTATCAAAAATAGATAATAGTATTTATTCTCGGTGTGCGCTGACATGTAATCACGAACAACAGTTTATATACAAAATATGACGTCATAGGTTATAAAATATTCTTTCTCCCAACAGTTCAATAGTTTATTCCCAACCCTTTCTTCACCCATCACCATTCAGCAGACAGTTCCAGCTAATGGAAAACACACTGCCTTATCGAAACATCCCAGAGCTAAGTTGAGTCGGTTCAACCATAGGTTAACGACCCTTTCTGCTTACTTAAAAAAAAACACTTTCAGTCTTCTCCAACCTGGCTGGAATGGTATTAATTTAACTTGTTGAATATAGGGGTATTTTTTTTTTTTTTTTGGAAAAATAACGTTCCCAAAGTAAATGGGCTATTTTTCAGGACCAGAAAATAGAATATGCATATAATTGACAGCTTAGGATAGAAAACACTCTAAAGTTTCCAAAACTGTAAATGTATTGTCTGTGAGTATAAAATAACTGATATTGCAGGCAAAAGAATGAGACAATCCAATCAGGAACGCAGCGGTTTCTAAATAAGAGTCCCTTCCTATGCTTCCTTATTGAGCAGTGAATGGGATATCAACGAGATTCCTTTTTCTATGGCTTCCTTAATGTGTCTAGTATCACAATACATTGTTTCAGGCTTTTATTTTGAAAAAATTGTGTGTACAACAACATTGCGTCAGTGTCCACCTGATGCCGCTTATTGTATTTCTCGTGCCAAACGTGAAGAACTAATGGAGCTATTTTTGGCTACAAAATTTTTTTTTCTGGAAAAAAGGAAAATTTTCTATCTAACTGGGAATCCCGTGAGTGAGAACATCCAAAGCTCATCAAAGGTAAACGATTTAATTTGATTGCTTTTCTGATTTTCGTGACCAGATTGCCTGCTGCTAGCTAGGCATAATGCTATGCTAGGCTATCGATAAACTTACACAAATGCTTGTCTTGCTTTGGCTGTAAAGCATATTTTCAAAATCTGAGATGACAGGGTGATTAACAAAAGGCTAAGCTGTGTTTGAATATATTTCACTTGTGATTTCATGAATATGAATATTTTCTCGTAAGAATTTTTGTCCGTTGCATTATGCTACTTAGTGTCAGTTGATGACAATTCTCCCGGATCCGGGATGTTTTGGAAGCAAAACATTACTGCACGTAACGCGCCAATGTAAACTGAGATTTTTTTATATAAATATGCACTTTATCGAACAAAACATACATGTATTGAGTAACATGATGTCCTATGAGTGTCATCTGATGAAGATCATCAAAGGTTAGTGATTCATTTGATCTATATTTCTGCTTTTTGTGACTCCTCTCTTTGGCTGGAAAAAGGGCTGTGTTTTTTTTGACGAGGCTCTGACCTAACATAATCATATGTTGTGCTTTTGCTGTAAAGCCTTTTTGAAATCAGACTTGATGGGTAGATTAACAAGAAGTGTATCTTTCACTTGGTGTATTGCACTTGTTAAAACCTGTTCAGGATAGGGACAATACTGCCCCCTTTGGATGAATTGCGTGCCCAGAGTAAACTGAAAAAAAACTGTCAAAAATTGCTAATATATGCATATAATAATTATTATTGAATAGAAAACACTCTAAAGCTTCTAAAACCGTTCGAATTATGTCTGTATGTAAAGCAGAACTCACAGGGCAGCCATTCTCCCAAACTCTCTCTCTCACCAAAGAAAGTTGCTCCAACTTTGACGTCATCGCCCCCACCCTTCCCAACCAGCTACGGATCTCGCACGAGCTTTGACCGCTTGGCGGGCAAAATACTGAGATGTCACAAGCTTTTAGGTGCGCGCTCTGGCAAAAAGGGTCTTTTGTTCCAGTTCGACTGAGGAGAATTGCGTTCGTTTGATTTAATCGCCAATTGTTTTGTACGTTAATAACATCCTAAAGCTTGATTCTGCACTTAGTTTGACCAGTTTAGTCGACATATAATATGTAATTTTGAAGTTTTGATGCGCAACTGTTCGTGATCAGAAGTCCTTTTTGGGGTAATTCACCTGAAGCTGTTAGCATTTGCAAATACAAAGACACACCAACTGAAACCAAACGTTATATTAGGTAAGTATAACTCCTTCCACGACATTCTGGTCGAAGACCATCAAAGGTAAGGGATATATTTATGTTATAAAATTGTATTTTTGTCGACTCCAACATAGCAGAGAAATAATGCTAATGTCTGAGCGCCGTCTCAGATTATTGAATAGTGAACGAATTCTGTAACGTTAAAAATAAATGTAACACAGCGTTTGCATTAAGAAGTGTATCTTTCTAAATATATGTAGAACATGTATATTTAGTCAAAGTTTATGATGTTTATTGCTGTTATCTGGCGTTAGCTGTCGGAGCTATTTATAATTTCTCCGGACATTTCTGTTGCATTTTTTGAACATGGCTCAATGTAAACGGAGATTTATGGATATAAATGGCATATTATTGAAAAAAACATCAATGTACTGTGTAACATGTGCTATTACTGTCATCTGATGATTTTCAAAAGGTTAGTGAATTATTTTTCTTTTAATCCTGCGTTTGTGATTGCCATGCAAATAGCACAATGTGGCTACATATTGTATGTTTTCCTAGTGGTGGTTTGATAGTACCTATGTATATGTTTTCGCCGTAAAACATTTTAGAAATCTGACTCGCTGGGTAGATGAACAAGGTGTTTATCTTTCATTTAAGCTATTGGACTTGTTAATGTGTGGAGGTTAAATATTTTTAAGAATATTTTTGAATTCTGTGCTCCATAGTTTGAGTTGAGCTTGGGGGGGGGGGGGGGGGTGCCCTTGGGGAACGTGTACCGTGAACAAGTTAATGTATGAAAGTTACATATTTCAAAAAAATATTTTTGAATTTCGCACACTGCCTTTTCAGCGGAATGTTGTCGAGGGGTGCCGCTAGCAGAACCCCTAGCCATAAGAAGTTTTAAATGAAAAAAAGCAACTGATATCAATTTTCCATATCAGTGCCCATCACTAATTGCATGTATTTATTTCTTGAGCAATGAATGAATGTGTGCCAAAACTTTTTGTGAAATGAGGGACTGAAATGAATGAATGTATCCTAGAGTGTGTTTTACCATGCATTTTAACTGACACATTATATAAAACTGTGTACCTATAGCATGGTTGATATTCACAACATTGTAAATAAATGAGTATTTTTTTACAAAAAAAATCTGTTTTTTTTTTGAGTGCTGAAAACGTTTCGGCTAAAAATAGCTTAATGTGTATATATTTGGTATTCTATTAGGATCCCCATTAGCTTTTTAAATTTATTTTATTTAAATAAAGTTTAATTACAAAAGGTAGACAAGAACAGCCCAAAGACAGAACTACATCAATTTGAAAAAGGCACACACAGCCTACATATCAATGCGTACAAACAAAATATGTAGTTCAAATAAGGGAGAGGCCTTGTGCCATGAGATGTTACTTTATCTGTTTTTTGAAACCAGGATTGCTGTTCATTTAAGCAATGTGAGATGGAATGAATTTTTTCTGGATTTGGGGACTGTGGAAAAACCCCTAGTGGCATGTCTGGTGGGGTATCTGTGTATCAGAGTTGTGTGCAAATTGACTATGCAAATTATTTGGGATTTTCAACACATTAATATTTATATCAAATAAGCGATTCAGTCAGTCTCTCTTGGCTAAGAGTTGAGGAGAGACTGGCAGGCATGGTATTAATATTAGCCCTCTGATTACAATGAAGAGCAAGACATACTGTTCTGTTCTGAGCCAGCTGCAGATTAACTAGGTCTTTCTTTGCAGCACTCAACCACACGACTGGACAATAATTTAAAAAAGACTAAACTAGAGCTTGCAGGACTTGTACTTTTTGGAGAGTGATGTCATAAAGCAGAGCATCTTTTTATTACGGAACTCTCCCCATCTTTACAACCATTGAATCTATATATTTTGACCATGACAGTTTACAATCTAAGATAATACCAAGTAATTTAGTCTCCTCAACTTGTTCAACAGCCACACCATTCATTACCAGATTCAGCTGAGGTCTAGAACCTAGGGAACAATTTGTACCAAATAAAATGCTTTTAGTTTTAGAGATGTTTGTTAAGGGTTTCAGTGACTTCATTACCTGTGGTTGCAGATGTGTATATGGTTGAATCATCAGCCTACGCAGACACACATGCTTTGTTTAATGACAGTGGCAGGTCATTGGTAAAAAATAGAAAATACTAGAGGGCCTACAGAGCAGCCCTGCAGTACACCACACTTGACATGTTTGACATTAAAGAAGCTTCCATTAAAGAAAACCCTTTGCGTTGTATTAGATACTGTAGATAGCTCTGAATCCACTAAACCATAGCACATACAGTGGGGCAAAAAAGTAGTCAGCCACCAATTGTGCAAGTTCTCCCACTTAAAAGGATGAGAGAGGCCTGTAATTTTCATCATAGGTACACTTCAACTATGACAGACAAAATTAGATTTTCTTTTCTCCAGAAAATCACATTGTAGGATTTTTAATGAATTTACTTGCAAATTATGATGGAAAATAAACTTTTGTTATTGACCAAATACTTATCTCAATACTTTGTTATATACCCTTTGTTGGCAATGACAGAGGTCAAACATTTTCTGTAAGTCTTCACAAGGTTCACACACTGTTGCTGGTATTTTGGCCCATTCCTCCATGCAGATCTCCTCTAGAGCAGTGATGTTTTGGGGCTGTTGCTGGGCACCACGGACTTTCAAATCCCTCCAAAGATTTTCTATGGGGTTGAGATCTGGAGACTGGCTAGGCCACTCCAGGACCTTGAAATGCTTCTTACGAAGCCACTCCTTTGTTGCCCGGGCGGTGTGTTTGGGATCTTTGTCATGCAGAAAGACCCAGCCACGTTTCATCTTCAATGCCCTTGCTGATGGAAGGAGGTTTTCACTCAATCTCACGATACATGGCCCCATTCATTCTCTCCTTCACACGGATCAGTCGTCCTGGTCCCTTTGCAGAAAAACAGCCCCAAAGCATGATGTTTCCACCCCCATGCTTCACAGTAGGTATGGTGTTCTTTGGATGCAACTCAGCGTTCTTTGTCCTCCAAACACGACGAGTTGAGTTCTTACCAAAAAAGTTATTTTTGGTTTCATCTGGCCATATGACATTCTCCCAATCTTCTTCTGGATCATCCAAATGCTCTCTAGCAAACTTCAGACGGGCCTGGACTTGTACTGGCTTAAGCATAAGGACACGTCTGGCACTGCAGGATTTGAGTCCCTGGCGGCGTCGTGTGTTACTGATGGTAGGCTTTGTTACTTGACAGCTCTTTGGTCTTGGCCATAGTGGAGTTTGGAGTGTGACTGTTTAAGGTTGTGGACAGGTGTCTTTTATACTGATAACAAATTCAAACCGGTGCCATTAATACAGGTAACAAATGGAGGACAGAGGAGCCTCTAAACCTCTTAGAGATCGGGCTACTTTTTTCAACATTCTGTTAAAAATCGCAACATTTCAACGTCCTGCTTCTCATGCAAGGAATATAGTATATGCATATGATTAGTATGTGTGCATAGAAAACACTCTGAAGTTTCTAGAACTGGTACAATGGTGTCTGTGACTATAACAGAATGAGTTCCGTGGTCAAAATCGCCAGAAAACCTGGTCACTAAATCGACGGAGAAAAAATCAATCCGCCAGTGTATGTATTGTCTATTGGAAGGAAAAATACTTCAGGGTGAGAATACAGTTCCTATAGCTTCCACACAATGTCGCCAGTGTTGTGATTTCGATTCAACTAAATCCTTGGTCATCTGAGTAATAGCCACATCCGGTTGTCAAGTCCACAGCTGTAAACAATGGAACCGGAAAAGTTAGTTATGTTTCCCAAACTCGTGCTTATTGAATACAGATCGCTCCGTGATCAATTTGATCGTTTATTAACGTTTAGTAATACCTACAGTTGGATTACAGAAGTAGTTTGAAGTGTTTTGTCAAAGTTTATCGGAAACTTTTTTAATTTAAAAAAATAATGTTGCGTTTAAAAAATGTGTTTTTACTGGATCTGACGGTGTTCATAAATTTACATTTTGGGTACACAAGGGCAGATTTAATCGAAAGACCCAATTGTGATGTTTATGGGACATATAGGAGTGCCAACAAAGAATCTCGTCAAAGGTAATGAATGTTTTATATTTTATTTTGGCGTTTTGTGTAGCGCCGGCTACTCTAATTCCTTTGTTTACGTCCATTCTGGTATTTGCCAAATACTTCTTTTCCACCATAATTTGCAAATAAATTCATAAAAATTCTGGATTTTCAGGATTTTTTTTCTCATTTTGTCTGTCATAGTTGAAGTGAACCTATGATGAAAATTACAGGCCTCATCTTTTTAAGTGGGAGAACTTGCACAATTGGTGGCTGACTAAATACTTTTTTGCCCCACTGTATGTTTTCTCAACAACAGGTTATGGTCAATAATATCAAAGGCTGCATTGAAATCTTACAGTACAGCTCCCACAATCTTCTTATCTATTTCAACTCAAATCAAATTTTATTTGTCACATACACATGGTTAGCAGATGTTAATGCGAGTGTAGCAAAATGCTTGTGCTTCTACTTCCGACAATGCAGTAATAACCAACGAGTAATGTAGCTAACAATTCCAAAACTACTACCTTATACACATAAGTGTAAAGGGATAAAGAATATGTACATAACGATATATGAATGAGCGATGGTACAGAGCGGCATAGGCAAGATGCAGTAGATGGTATCGAGTACAGTATATACATATGAGATGAGTATGTAAACAAAGTGGCATAGTTTAAAGTGACTAGTGATACATGTATTACATAAAGATGCAGTAGATGATATAGAGTACAGTATATACGTATACATATGAGATGCATAATGTAGGGTATGTAAACATTATATTAGGTAGCATTGTTTTAAAGTGGCTAGTGATATTTTACATCAATTCCCATTATTAAAGTGGCTGGAGTTGAGTCAGTGTGTTTGCAGCAGCCACTCAATGTTAGTGGTGGCTGTTTAACAGTCTGATGGCCTTGAGAGAGAAGCTGTTTTTCAGTCTCTCGGTCCCAGCTTTGATGCACCTGTACTGACCTCGCCTTCTGGACGATAGCGGGGTGAACAGGCAGTGGCTCGGGTGGTTGTTGTCCTTGATGATCTTTATGGCCTTCCTGTGACATCGGGTGGTGTAGGTGTCCTGGAGGGCAGGTAGTTTGCCCCCGGTGAAGCATTGTGCAGACCTCCCTACCCTCTGGATAGCCTTACGGTTGTGGGCGGAGCAGTTGCCGTACCAGGCGGTGATACAGCCCGACAGGATGCTCTCGATTGTGCATCTGTAGAAGTTTTTGAGTGCTTTTGGTGACAAGCAGAATTTCTTCAGCCTCCTGAGGTTGAAGAGGCGCTGCTGCGCCTTCTTCACAATGCTGTCTGTGTGGGTGGACCAATTCAGTTTGTCTGTGATGTGTACGCTGAGGAACTTAACTTACTACCCTCTCCACTACTGTTCCATCGATGTGGATAGGGGGGTGTTCCCTCTGCTGTTTCCTGAAGTCCACAATCATCTCCTTAGTTTTGTTGACGTTGAGTGTGAGGTTATTTTCCTGACACCACACTCCGTAGGCCCTCACCTCCTCCCTGTAGGCCGTCTCGTCGTTGTTGGTAATCAAGCCTACCACTGTTGTGTCGTCCGCAAACTTGATGATTGAGTTGGAGGCGTGCGTGGCCATGCAGTCGTGGGTGAACAGGGAGTACAGGAGAGGGCTCAGAACGCACCCTTGTGGGGCCCCAGTGTTGAGGATCAGCGGGGTGGAGATGTTGTTGCCTACCCTCACTATCTGGGGGCGGCCCGTCAGGAAGTCCAGTACCCAGTTGAACAGGGCGGGGTCGAGACCCAGGGTCTCGAGCTTCATGACGAGTTTGGAGGGTACTATGGTGTTAAATGCTGAGCTGTAGTCGATGACCAGCATTCTCACATAGGTGTTCCTCTTGTCCAGATGGGTTAGGGCAGTGTGGTTGAGATTGCATCGTCTGTGGACCAATTTGGGCGGTAAGCAAATTGGAGTGGGTCTAGGGTGTCAGGTAGGGTGGAGGTGATATGGTCCTTGACTAGTCTCTCGAAGCACTTCATGATGACGGAAGTGAGTGCTACGGGGCGGTAGTCGTTTAGCTCAGTTACCTTAGCTTTCTTGGAACAGGAACAATGGTGGCCCTCTTGAAGCATGTGGGAACAGCAGACTGGGATAGGGATTGATTGAATATGTCCGTAAACACACCAGCCAGCTGGTCTGCGCATGCTCTGAGGGTGCGGCTGGGGATGCCGTCTGGGCCTGCAGCCTTGCGAGGGTTAACACGTTTAAATGTTTTACTCACCTCGGCTGCAGTGAAGGAGAGTCCGCATGTTTTGGTTGCGGGCCGTGTCAATGGCACTGTGTTGTCCTCAAAGCGGGCAAAAAAGTTATTTAGTCTGCCTGGGAGCAAGGCATCCTGGTCCGTGACTGGGCTGGTTTTCTTTTTGTAATCCGTGATTGACTGTAACTTAGATGAAAGTTACAATGCTTATGGAGAAGGGTACTCAAAATCTGTCAATTTGTTTACAGAGTAATTGACTGTAACTTTCTTTCAACCAATCATCAGTCATTTGTGTCAGTCCAGTACATGTTGAGTACCCTTCTCTATAAGCATGCTGAAAATCTGTTGTCAATTTGTTTACAGAATAATGGCATTGTGTTTGGTCAATCACAATTTTTTTCCAACAGTTTGCTAAGAGCTGGGAGAACCAGTAAAGACCGTTTTACCACTCCTGGGTAGCGGAATGACTTTAGCTTCCCTCCAGACCTGAGGACGAAGACTTTCCTCTAGGCTCAGATTAAAGATATGACATATAGGAGTGGCTACAGACTCAGCTACCATCCTCAGTAGCTTTTCATCTAAGTTGTCAATGTCAGGAGGTTTGTCATTATTGATCAATAATAATATTTCCACCTCTCCCACACTAACTTTACAAAATTCAAACTTTTAATGTTTTTATTTTATTATTAGATTTTGGATGCACGAGTACGATGGCTCACTGTTCGTTGTTCTCATTTTCCTGCCTAAGTTTGCCATCAATAAAATAATTGGCATGAAATGGTTTTGTGACGCATTTGATAAAAGTTGCCCATTTCCTTCTGTCAATGTTCATATTTAATATAAGTAATATGAATTATACTGATCTATGTTGTGGATGAGCGCGTTGTTCTGTTTTGTTGTTGTGTTGGTGTTGTGTTGTGTTTTTGTTCTGTTCCTCTCTCTCTCCATCTCTGTAGCTTCCGGGTATGCTGGATAAGGACCCGAGCAAAGGGAATTGGGCTGACTTTGTAGTGCCTGTCCCAAATGACTCATTAATGTAAATGTGCATATTGAAAGACACTGTCAGTAGTGATGTCATTTTGGAAATGTTATGTGGTGATATTGTTTCATAAACATGTTGCAATGTATATACTTTAGTATGTTTAGTTAATGGAAAATGTAGGTTTGATGAGGTAATTGCTTAATTAAATTGGTGTTAATTGTTCTGAGGGGAGGGGCTAGCCCTACAAAAGGAGCCTCTCTTTCAGTTCATGGGGAGGCCATTTTATATTGAGCTGTGAATGGGGTAGCATTGTGTTTAGCTGGCCCATAAGGTATGCAGTACTGTTTTTTGTTCCGGAACCACTTTGTAAATAAACACCCTGAAGCACAGAAGAACATTTGCGTCTCCACCATCTTTTGATTTTGATAGAGGTTAGATTTTCCAGTATAGCCTTCTGGCGGCCTCTACGTGATAGAGGTTAGGTTGTCCAGTATAGCATTCTGGCCTCCTCTACGTGATAGAGGTTAGGTTGTCCAGTATAGCATTCTGGCCTCCTCTACGTGATAGAGGTTAGGTTGTCCAGTATAGCATTCTGGCCTCCTCTACGTGATAGAGGTTAGGTTGTCCAGTATAGCATTCTGGCCTCCTCTACGTGATAGAGGTTAGGTTTTCCAGTATAGCCTTCTGGCCTCCTCTACGTGATAGAGGTTAGGTTTTCCAGTATAGCCTTCTGGCCTCCTCTACGTGATAGAGGTTAGGTTGTCCAGTATAGCATTCTGGCCTCCTCTACGTGACATACATGTGGATGGTCTTGTTCCTGTAGTGTTTGTAAACACCCTGGTAGGTTGATTAATAACCTGAACCAGATTACAGGCAACGGTTACAATGAGAAGCTTCCTCTTGAGCGGACAGCTTGATGAAACCCAGTCAACATTCAGGTCCCCAAAAAGGTAGACCTCTCTGTTTACATCACATACACTATCAAGCATTCACACATATTATTCAGATACTGAGTGTTATCACTTGGTTGCCTATAGCAACACCCCTAAAGAAAAGGCTTTAGATGTGCCAAGTGAACCTGCAACCACAACACTTCAATAACACTTGACATAAGATTTTCTCTAAGCATCACAGGGATATGGCTCTGTATATATACAGCAACACCTTCCCCATAAGCATTTCTGTCTCTTCTATAGATGTTATGTGCTTGTAGGCATTGACTTCAGGACCATGGATAGCACCGGGTCATTTGAAGGCGGTTTCTACAGACAGAGTACACCAAACCATACTTTTACCTCTGTATATAAAATAATTCTCTCCATAAGCCGAAATGTAATTCATAGGCCAATAGTGTATCGCATTGTGACCAATGGAGTGGGTGGAGTAGAACGTGTTGCTGGGTATAATATACCATATATTCTACAGACCCGACTGAGTACTCCCCCACCCCCACTTTTACATGGACATAAATTATAGTTTTTCTTATACCATATAGTGTCCATGCACCCCATTTTAAGACCACAGTAAAAGGCCAGAAACACTATGTATTATTTTTACTATTGCCCCATGACATCATATACACACTGAACCAAAATATAAACACAAGACGTAAAGTGTTGGTCCCATCTTTCCTGAGATAAAATATAACAGGTCCCAGACATTTTCCATACGCACAAAAAGCTTATTTCTCTTATGTTTTTGCCACAAATTTGTTTGCATCCCTGTTAGTGAGTATTTCTCCTTTATCAAGATAATCCATCCACCTGACAGGTGTGGCATATCAAGAAGCTGATTAAACGGTATGATCATTACACAGGTGCACCTTGTGCCACTCTAAAATATGCAGTTTGGTCACACAACACAATGCCACAGATTTCTCAAGTTTTAAGGGAGCGTGCAATTGGCATGCTGACTGCAGGAATGTCCACCAGAGATATTAACAGAGAGTTGAACGTTAATGTCTCTACCATAAGCCGCCTCCAAAATCGTTTTAGAGAATTTGGCAGTACGTCCAACCGGCCTCACAACACCATGTGTATGACATCATGTGGGCAAGTGGTTTGCTGATGTCAATGTTGTGAACAGAGTGCCCCATGGTAGAGTCAGCTATGCCCTCCGATGAACCATCAAACAGGCAAAGCGTCAATACAGGACTAAGATTGAATCGTACTACACCCGCTCCGATGCTCGTCGAATGTGGCAGGGCTTGCAAACTATTACAGACTACAAAGGGAAGCACAGCCGAGTGCTGCCCAGTGACACCGGCCTACCAGACAAGCTAAATTACTTCTATGCTCACTTCGAGGCAAGCTGTAAGCATGCGCTGACCAACTGGCAAGTGTCTTCACTGACATTTCCAACCTCTCCCTGTCTGAGTCTGTGATATCAACATGTTTCAAGCAGACCACCATAGTCCCTGTGCCCAAAAACACTAAGGTAACCTGCCTAAATGACTACCGACCCGGTAGCACACGTCTGTTTCCATGAAATGCTTTGAAAGGCTGGTCATGGCTCACATCAACACCATTATCCCAGAAACCCTAGACCCACTCCAATTTGCATACCGCCCCAACAGATCCACAGATGCACTCCACACTACTAGATCTCTATTGCACTCCACACTACTCTTTCCCACCTGGACAAAAGGAACACATATGTGAGAATGCTGTTCATTGACTACAGCTCAGCGTTCAACACCATAGTGCCTACGAAGCTCATCACTAAGCTAAGGACCTTGGAACTAAACACCTCGCTCTGCAACTGGACCCTGGACTTCCTGACGGGCCACCCCCAGGTGGTAAGGGTATGTTAACAACACATCTGCCACGCTGATCCTCAACACGGGGGCCCCTCAGGGGTGCGTGCTCAGTCTCCTCCTGTACTCCCTGTTCCCTCATTACGCAAGGCCAGACATAACTCCAACACCATCAATAAGTTTGCAGACGACACAACAGTGGTAGGCCTGATCACCGACAACGATGAGACAGCCTATAGGGAGGAGGTCAGAGACATGACCGTGTGGTGCAAGGACAACAACCACTCCCTCAACCGGATCAAGACAAAAGAAGATGATTGTGGATTACAGAAAAAGGAGGACCGAGCACGCCCCCATTCTCATAGATGGGGCTGCAGTTTAGCAGGTTGAGAGCTTCAAGTTCCTTGGCGTCCACATCACAAACAAACAAACAAACATGGTCCAAGCATACGATGACAGTTGTGAAGAGGGCACAACAAAACCTATTCTCCCTCAGCAGACTGAAAAGATTTGGCATGGGTCGTCCGATCCTTAAAAGGTTTTACAGCTGCACCATCGAGAGCATCCTGACAGACAAAATTATGATGCAAGCTTCCTAAAAAAAAAATATATATATAGATTACATTGATTTTAGCATTGGCAAATTTGCCTTATCGCATAGTGGGGACCCTATAAAACATAGCTAGATTCATTAACATCATTTTTGGAATTCTGAAAAGTATTGGAATAAATGACCAAACTATAATACTAGCTAGCCAGCTATGGGTAACTGTAGCGAGCTAGCTACCTGACAGGAGGGATAGCTAGCTGTGTTAACTTGATAGGCACATTAATAGCTTTAGGTTGGTTGTTTTTAAGCTAAATTTCAAGATTTCCACTTAAGGACTTTGCCATTTCGATCATCACTCTCGCTCACGAGGGACAATTAAGATACACTCGGATGTGACTGCAAGGGAGTGCGTAACTGGCGGCAGGGAAGTCAGGTGCAGGAGAGCAGAACTGGGTAATTAACGGAGCAGTTTTATTCAGAAATCCCCCGGAAACCAGAACAACAAACAAATGGGTACAAAACCCGTCACGCACCAGAGAAAACGTGCACATGCACTTACAATAAACACTTCTGCACAAAGACATGGGGGAACAGAGGGTTAAATACACAACACGTAATGAGGGAATTGAGACCAGGTTTGTGGGAAGACAAGACAAAACAAAAGGAAAATGCCTTTTTTTTAAACATAGCTGATATGGCTGACTTGCTTTAACAAATGTGGTTTCTACTGACAATTGAGATGTACAAACTATGGCACAAGAGAACAACGAGCGGATAAGAGGCAATCCGTAATTTCTATTAAGACATTAATGAGTGAGCGAGGACGGATGTTGTCATATAACTAATTGTTCAGCACTTTTGAAATGTACAGCGACAGAATTCAGAACATAGGCCGGTCTTACAGTATTCTCCCTGTACACCAAGTCAGAACCTGTAGGATAAATAACGGCAGCATATAAGCAGACCATGAAAGCTCTTACAATATTCGATGATTACATTTCTCTAAAACAGGCAATTGGCTACATGTGCACCACCAAGTCAGAACAGTAGGTGAAATTAAGAAAGGAAAAGGAACCAAATGATTAGTGTGAGGTACATGGGCTACTAACAGCTTACTACACAACATGCACTCAGTAAGGTTATTACTTTCTAAGCTACAGTAACATATCTC
This sequence comes from Oncorhynchus masou masou, assembly GCF_036934945.1. Taxonomy (NCBI): domain Eukaryota; kingdom Metazoa; phylum Chordata; class Actinopteri; order Salmoniformes; family Salmonidae; genus Oncorhynchus; species Oncorhynchus masou. The sequence continues at coordinate 12,542,148 of NC_088223.1, forward strand.
CCTGTCATATTCCATCATTTATGCAGCAGCATACAATACATTTTTAGATTCACGTTGTTCTGCTGTGCTCACTTCCTTCCAAACCACTCATTGTTGAATTTGCAATTTCCAATTTGTTATGTCAGGTTTAAGTCCAATGGCCGATGAGCACCAATACGTTTAATCTATAATTTCTCTTCCTTCTTTATCTTCGTATGACAAGGATTAAAAGGATTTGCCAGTAGATTGTCGACTTGATTTATGATGACGACTGCTAGCTAAGATCCTGAAAGTATGATGTGGACATGGTCCGTCCAATCAAAGCTACTGCAGATATAACGTGATTTGACGTAATTTTATCTGTGGCCAATGACCTAGAGCCTTCTTGGATGGGCACTGCTTATGTAACTCTATGTCAGAAATCAAAGGGCGAGAATTTTCGAGGTCTCCCCTATGACTTCACAGTGACGTACTGTCCCCAAAATACGCTTTGTGTTTACTGCTGGCTGCCCCAACACCACAGAAAGCCCTGAGCTAGGCTGAAACACCTGCATTTTGGAGCTGCCTTACTCAAGAAAACAAAAAAGAGACCATGGTTTGTATGTGGTTTTATTAACTCAATGATATATACTGTATAGGTATATATTTTTTTACATTGTGTGCAAACTGATATGTGACACGTATTAATGCCAAAATAACATGCAAAACATGACCTTTTGCCACTGGTGACGATGTAAAATGTTATTCAAGGGCTGCAGCCACTACGTTAATCATACCTGTTTCCTGTTGTGAAATGTCACCCTAAGGTGTCACGACTTCTGCCGAAGTCAGTCCCTCTCCTTGTTCAGGCGGCGCTCGGCTGTCGACTTCACCGGCCTTCTAGCCATCGCCGATCCACATTTAATTTTCCATTTGTTTTGTCTTTGTCTTACACACCTGGTTTCAATTCCCCAATTACTTGTTCATTATTTAACCCTCTGTTCCCCCATGTTTGTTTGTATACGGTCCGTTATGTGGGCTCACTTTATTGTATTGTATTTGTTTATTTTGAGTAAATTACGTTTATTTACTCATATCTGCTTTCCTGCGCCTGACTCCTATACACCAGCTATAGACAGACCACATTACATAAGGATCTCTGGTACGGCTCAGAAATAATTCTATAGATCCGCTTCATCGAATGGACTGATTGAACATCTTTTTTACATTTTATTTTATTTAACCTTTATTTAACTAGGCAAGTCTTCAAGTAAACATTATGGAGAACAATTGAAATATTATACATACATACACCAAGGTACCAAGGCATGTTTTTATTCAAATTCTATTTATTTAAAAAATATATATAATAATTACTACACGTGTCCAATGATAGGCCAACGTCTATCAACATAACTGATTTGAAAAGGGTGGTCTTGCCGAGGGATGTGTATATAAATGAAATGATGGTTGACAGAGATAGTTGATGATGGAGGAAGCAAGTTCAATCACTGATGAGTTTGTAACAGTGCCCAAAACGTACAGTACCTTCCCTTCCTCCTCTCTCCCTCTCCTCTTCCTGCCTCCTTCCTCCCAGGGGCTCAAAGTATATGGCTGAGTTGCATAGAATCTCATCCTCCCTCGCTCCCTCCCTCGCTCCCTCGCTCCCTCCCTCCCAGAGATCTCAAGTTCCTGAGAGAGCTGAATTAGGGAAGTGGATTTGGACCTGTGTTCGGAATACTGATGATGCCAGTCGGAATGGGGATTATTCCCAGTGTTCTGATGCCGTGTGCTTGTCCTTGTAGTTTCTATGGAGATACGTGTCTGAGAAATCACCATGGGATCCAAGGATCCTTGATATCCTTCTGTCTGTGCTTATGGACTACGTACTTCAATTCAAAAATGTCCAGAGACTGAGATGGTCATTGCAAAATTTAGATTTTGTGGTCAATTAAACATTTATTTGTGGATTTTAACGTGTGCTTTGGGATATTGTCTCGCTGGAAGATCCACTTGGCCTCCAATTTTCAGCTTCCTTGCAGAGGCAAATAGGTTTTTGGCTAAAATATCCTGGTACTTGGTAGAGTACATGATGCTGTTGGCCTTGACAAGGGCCTCAGGACCAGTGGAAGCCTAATAATCCGCAAAACATCAAAGATCCACCAACATATTTTACAGTAGATATGCATCTACTTTTTTTGCATATGCATCCTTCTTTCGACGCCAAAGAGCTCTATTTTCGACTGATCTGATCATAGCACACAGTGCCAATCCAAGTGCCAATGCCCTTTATCAGACTCCAGGCGTTTACATGTGTTGGTTGCTGTCAATAAAGGCTTTTTTCCACGGCAACCCTTCCAAATAACCTATTTGCTTGGAGGTGGCAGCTAATTGTAGATGTGGAGACTTGGGGATCCAAAAGATGCGACCAAGTTCTGTAATTCTCTAATTTTGGCCCTTTTATTTTTCTTTGCCTCCTGAACCATCTTCCTGTGTGTGGGGTCAAGATGCTCTTACGTCCAATACCAGGCAAGCTTACCACTGTTCCAGTGGTTTTAAACTTCTTAATTGTTGTCCTAATAGTGGTAAGTAGTATATTTTATTATTCTTTTTTGTTGTACCGGTTTGCCAGATTTTTGAAGGTCAACAAACATTTGTCTCTTTTTGTTTGTGAACTCTCTGCCTTTTCCTATGGTGATGGATAAAATATGGATTTTAAATGTTACCTCATTTTATACCTTTTGAAACAGGAAGCCATGGAAGGACACAATACAGTTCCTTAATTAAACTGAGATTTTAAAAAAAATGTTAATGGAGATTGAATTTTGTTTCATTTTATTTATGAGAATCTTTAGTTGTGGTAATAATTGGGTCGCCTATCTTTAAAAAAATAAAAAAATCTCTCTGAGCAATTGTATTAGTATTAAATAATATAATTTTCTGACAGTACAAAATAGCTCAGTTTGAGTTATTTATTTGATTATTTCCCATATTTTGCTCAGCCAATTATTGCTCATCTTTATCAAGGGGGACGATCATGTTGGACCTGACTGTATGTGTGTATAGTTTGCATATCAGGCTATAGTCAGCAGTGCAAGCAGTACTGCACAGATGGACAAAAAGATAGAGAGACAGACAGAACTGACGGAGTCACACAGAGACAAGGGCATCTGTACTGTGATCTGGTCTGTAATGTGAAACAGTAACACACACGCACGCACGCGCGCACACACACACACACACACACACACACACACACACACACACACACACACACACACACACACACACACACACACACACACACACACACACACACACACACACACACACACACACACACACACACACAGAGAGAACTATTCACTCAAATGCTTTACAAGTTAATAAAAACGTTTTTTTTACATTAATACAGTTTTAGTTATTTATTTATATAAACGCTCAACAAACCTGTAGAAAAGACATATATAACACTTTGCAGTATATAATCCTCCTTAAAATCCACCCTGTAAAATGTGCATACCATCAAAGAGTGGGCCACCAACAAAATCATAAACAACAGATAAAATGCATCCCATGACATTTCCACATGCAAATAGTTCTGGATTCTATATGAAATGTATAAGTAGTGTTGAAGGAATGAGGCACGAGAGCAACATGATTTCAAATTGAGGCTGAACTGACCGAATTCGTTATGGGTTTCAACCCTCCTCATTAGGAAATGAGACTGAGAACGAGATTTGGGTCTTGGAGGAGTTCATTGATGCGGGTGTCTCTTGTGTGTGCGTGTGCTTATGTGTGTGTGTGTGTGTGTGTGTGTGCTTATGTGTGTGTGTGTATGTGTGCTTGTGTGTTTCTTGTGATATGCTTTGGATGTGCTTATCAATACACAATCACCTTTTCTCCCACCCATATCAATAAACGAATTGTATCACACACAGTCATGCAAAAGTTTTACTGTTGCGTGAACTTTCAAATGCATCCTGTCATCTCTAAATGACACATTTGAACCCAAAACATTTGATCCATAAAATAATTAATCAGACGTCCTGCTGAAGGGATGACTTAATCTTTGCGAGAGGGAGGTAACCTAATTTCATTGGTCCTCAACTCGCTAATCAGTCATTTCATTCAGGGTAAGTGGAATTAGCCGTGAGTTAGCCCGCCCCAGAGCAGGTTAATTCTGAAGGAATTATTGCCATAGAAATTTACCTGACTAAAAGGTGAGCCGCTTTCATAGGATCGGTTATCCAGAGTTAAACTCAGAGTTACCTCTCTCACTCCTCAAACCTGATTCGTAGTATAGGGCTCAGGTTGTGTCTGGAAGTATCCTGGGCTAGGCCTTCCACCAATCAGCTTCCTTCGGCTGGTGTGCCACCCGTGGAGAAATTGGTTTAACTTTTGATAGCCTATCTCTGGGGCTAGTTAGGGACCGTAAAAAAATTACACAATATAAATGGTACAATATTTTCATGTTGCACATCTTTTAGTTCTCTTTACATTCTTTCAAAATTTGTATATTCATTTCTACAATTTATAGTTGGGTTTGAGGTTTTTAAGTAATGTACATTTGGAGCTATTGAAATGTTTTCACATTGTCCCAAAAATATTGTACATTGTGTAATTTATTGATGGTCCCTATCTAGACCCATAGTGATATCCAAAGTCAAACCAAATCAACCACGGTCAGTGTGCGCATAATGATCAGGGTTTTTGCACCTGTGCTCAGAATTGATGATTACTTGGGTGATTGCCAGCTGTGGGCAGGATTGAAATGCACTCAACCCAAGGAAAACTGTTACGTAACCTAGATTCCGTACATTTCACCAATCTTTCTTTTGGACGGTACTGACTTTATGACCAAAATTACCCTTTTTACACTTTGTAGTCGATTTAGACTCAATAACAAATGTTTCTGACTCATATTAATGATGCTACATAGGTCGTTATCAACCGGAGCAGTCGGTTGTTTGGTTCAGTGATAAACATGATTTGAAGCTACACATGATTTGTTTACAAATTCTCCTATGTTACCAAAACCCTAAACTATGGACTAATAGGCCCTTATGGTTATGATAAGTACAACTCTTACTCTTACTTGCTTCAATTAGCCTATACTGTATGTAATATTGTTAAAACAATATTGAAAGTCACCTTTAAAAGGTGTGTGTGTGTGTGTGTGTGTGTGTTAAACCCATTAGGCCAGCATGCAGTAATACATTATGTAGTGAAACCACCAGATTACACTACTTTTCTGGGCTACACTACTGTATGCAGTGTGTGTGTGTTTATAATGTGTGTGTGTGTGTGTTTATAACGGGTGTGTGTTTATAATAGGTGTGCGTGTGTTTATAATGGGTGTGTGTGTGTGTTTATAATGGGTGTGTGTGTGTTTATAATGGGTGTGTGTGTGTGTTTATAATGGGCGTGTGTGTGTTTATAATGGGTGGGTGTGTGTTTATAACGGCTGTGTGTTTATAATGGGTGTGTGTGTGTGTTTATAATGGGTGTGTGTGTATTTATAACGGGTGTGTGTTTATAATGGGTGTGTGTGTATTTATAATGGGTGTGTGTGTATTTATAATGGGTGTGTGTGTGTTTATAATGGGTGTGTGTGTGTTTATAACGGGTGTGTGTTTATAATGGCTGTGGGTGTATGCATGAATATAATGGGTGTGTGTATGCATGATTATAATGGGTGTGTGTATGCATTATTATAATGTGGTGTGTATGCATGATTATAATGGATGTGTGTGTATTTATAACGGGTGTGTGTGTATTTATAACAAGTGTGTGTGTATTTATAATGGCTGTGGGTGTATGCCTGATTATAATGGGTGTGTGTATGCATGATTATAATGGGTGTGTGTGTATTTATAACGGGTGTGTGTGTTTATAATGGGTGTGTAATGGGTGTGTGTGTGTTTATAATGGGTGTGTGTGTGTTTATAATGGGTGTGTGTTTATAATGGGTGTGTAATGGGTGTATGTGTGTTTATAATGGGTGTGTAATGGGTGTATGTGTGTTTATAATGGATGTATGTGTGTTTATAATGGGTGTGTGTGTGTTTATAATGGGTGTATGTGTGTTTATAATGGGTGTGTAATGGGTGTATGTGTGTTTATAATAGGCGTGTGTGTGTTTATAATGGTGTATGTGTGTTTATAATGGGCGTGTGTGTGTTTATAATGGGTGTATGTGTGTTTATAATGGGTGTGTGTGTGTTTATAATGGGTGTGTTTGCGTGATCAGGGACTGAAGGGTCTGGTAGATTCGTCATAGTCAGACAGACATTTTGGATGGATTCCTTTTGCGTTGTAGTAATCCACCACCTGATTGGGCACCTCTGCTAACACACTCTTAGCAAGCGCAGCCGGGGACGCCTGGGGAAACACACACACACACATTACACACGCACACACACATATTACACACGCACACACACATATTACACACGCACACACACATATTACACACACACACATTACACACACACACACACATATTACACACGCACACAGACACACACATATTACACACGCACACACACATATTACACACGCACACACACATATTACACACGCACACAGACACACACATATTACACACGCACACACACATATTACACACGCACACAGACACACACACATTACACACGCACACACACATATTACACACGCACACAGACACACACATATTACACACGCACACACACATATTACACACGCACACAGACACACACATATTACACACGCTTACACACACATTACAGACATTACACCAAAGACTTTGTCATTTTAACTGTACACCAACATCGTTCTGTCTGTCTGTCTGTCTGTCTGTCTGTCTGTCTGTCTGTCTGTCTGTCTGTCTGTCTGTCTGGCTCTATGTCTGTCTGGCTCTATGTCTGTCTGTCTGTCTGGCTCTATGTCTGTCTGTCTGTCTGGCTCTATGTCTGTCTGTCTGGCTCTATGTCTGTCTGGCTCTATGTCTGTCTGTCTGTCTGTCTGTCTGTCTGTCTGTCTGTCTGTCTGGCTCTATGTCTGTCTGTCTGTCTGTCTGGCTCTATGTCTGCCTGTCTGTCTGTCTGTCTGTCTGTCTGTCTGTCTGTCTGTCTGTCTGTCTGTCTGTCTGGCTCTATGTCTGTCTGTCTGTCTGTCTGGCTCTATGTCTGTCTGTCTGTCTGTCTGTCTGGCTCTATGTCTGTCTGTCTGGCTCTATGTCTGTCTGTCTGTCTGTCTGGCTCTATGTCTGTCTGTCTGTCTGGCTCTATGTCTGTCTGTCTGTCTGTCTGTCTGTCTGTCTGGCTCTATGTCTGTCTGTCTGTCTGGCTCTATGTCTGTCTGTCTGGCTCTATGTCTCTCTTCTCCTCTCTCCTCTGTCTCTCTCTCTCTCCCTTTCTCTCCTATATAAAAAGGTGCTATCTGGAACCTAAAATTGTCCTTCGGCTGTCCCCATACGAGAACCATTTGAATAACACTTTTTGGCTCCAGATAGAACCCCTGTGGGTTCCATGTAGTACCCGTTCCACAGAGGGATGTACCTGCAACCAAAAAGAGTTATCCGATGGGGTAAGAATGATTCCGGAACCCTTTCCCTAATAAAGTACCTGTTATCACCAGGTCTCTCAGGGTCTTAGTCTTTCTGATCCTCTTTGAAAGGAAACTACAGAGCAGAAAATCACCTCTCCAACCTCCTCTCTGGTTCTTTCTCTCTATTCTGCCTCTCTCCATCTGTTCTGCTGTGAGCCTATGACGTAATTCTTTGATTTCTGCGCCTGTCAGAATTTAAATACACCATGACAAACTCACACACACCTCCGGGAAAGAGCCAACGGATAAATGCGTTTTGACCAGCGGAGCTACACCACGTCACTGTTTGTTATTCATACATGCATTCGCACGCACGCACGCACGCACGCACGCACACACACACACACACACACACACACACACACACACACACACACACACACACACACACACACACACACACACACACACACACACACACACACACACACACACACACACACACACTTACATGTTTGAAGTCTTTAAAGGGAACAAACTGGACAATGTCTCTGAGAACAGGCTCTCCTTTTGGGGACCTTGGGACACATTAACATTGTATAATTATGAATCATTATATTTGTATTTATTTTATTTATCTAACTTGGCAAGTCAGTTAAGAACAAATTCTTATTTACAATGACGGCCTACACATCCTAAATGTTGTTATAAGACAGACTGACAGACGGGTATAATAGACTAACCTGAGTATTCCATCGTCTCCATCCAGCATCTGCATGTCACTGAAGTCAGCGTTTCCCACTCCGACTATGATGACAGACATGGGTAGGTGGGAAGCATGTACTATAGCTTCTCTAGTGTCAGCCATGTCTGTTATCACTCCATCTGTTAGGATCAACAGGATGAAATACTCCTAGAGAGGAGAGAGAGGGAGAGAGAGAAAAGGCACGAGAGAGAGAGAGGAGGGCAGAGAGAGGGAGGGAAGAGAGAGAGTGGTGCAGAGAGGAAGGGAGGGAGAGAGAGAGAGAGAGAGATGGAGGGAAGAGAGAGAGGGGCAGAGTGGAAGGGAGGGAGAGAGAGAGAGAGAAGGCACGAGAGAGAGAGGAGGGCAGAGAGAGAGGGAGGGAAGAGAGAGAGTGGTGCAGAGAGGAAGGGAGGGAGAGAGAGAGAGAGATGGAGGGAAGAGAGAGAGGGGCAGAGGAAGGGAGGGAGGGAGAGAGAGAGAGGGGCAGAGAGAGAGATGGGCAGAGAGAGAGAGAGATGGAGGGAAGAGAGAGAGGGGCAGAGAGGAAGGGAGGGAGAGAGAGAGAGAGAGAGAGAGGGAGAAAGAGAGAGAGAGAGGGGCAAAGATAGAGAGAGAGGGGCAGAGAGAGATTGGGAGGGAGGGAGAGGGAGGGAGAGAAAGAGGGGGTAGATAGAGAGAAAATTAGGGAGAGAGAGAGGGGCAGAGGGAGGGAGGGAGGGGCAGAAAGGGAGGGAGGGGCAGAGAGAAAATGATGAAGGGGTTCAAAGGTCAGCCTACAGGTTCAGAACAAAATATTCAAAATATGATATTATTCTAGCATATGTTTTGATTGGTCTGTAAGTCACAAGAAAGTTGCTGTTGCTGGGCAATGTTTATACTAAATGACTAATGAATGATCACCGATCTGTTCCTCACCATAGCTTCCTTGGTGTGCATCTCCTCTGAGGCAGAAGAAGCAACTTTCTGTATGATGGGAGCGATGTTGGTCGGTCCGTACAGCTGGATCTTAGGAAGACAGGCCTGGTAGGCTTCCACCACACCCTGGATACCTGAAACACACACACGCATGAGTACGGAGACACACACACACGCACGGGTACGGACACACACACACACGAGTACGGGGACACACACACACACATGAGTACGGACACACACACACACACACACACATGAGTACAGACACACACACATAGACACACACACACACACACGCATGAGTACGGACATACACACACACACACAGAGTTAAAAAATAAACAAACACGTGATCTCTCCAACTCCAGTGGTGAAGTAGCTGAAACATTCTCCTTTTCCTCTACTGATCAGGGAGATGCCCTGTCTTTGTAGACACACACACACACACACACACACACACACACACACACACACACACACACACACACACACACACACACACACACACACACACACACACACACACACACACACTGCCAAGCCAGATGTTTAAAGTGAATCATTTCACACATTCAGATGAGCGTATTATAAACTTAACTTAAATAACTCTCACACCCACACACCAAGCCAGTTGTGTACAGTGTGTGTGTGTGTGTGTGTGTGTGTGTGTGTGTGTGTGTGTGTGTGTTACATGTGTGTGTATTAGAAGGGCGTGTGTTAGAAGGGGTGACAGGCGTGATGCTCACCAGAACATTCTGGATTGTCTTCATCAAAGTTCACGGCAAAATCGTGTGAGACCTGAGAACGTGTGAGAGTGGAGTTTACACACAGACACGCCTCACAACATAGTGTAATATCTTCTGGAATGGAACTCTAGAACACCATTTTGAAGATCAACTAGGCGACTCCAAACATCACTCTCCAGACATCCCCAAAGCAGCTTTGATTGAATATCTCTAACCTTGAAGTCAGGTGGGATCTGGCCTCCAAACCCAAACACTGGAAACATCTTATCACTAGACAGAGAGAGAGAGAGAGAGAGAGAAACAGAGAGACAGAGACACAGAGAGAGAGAGACAGAGACACAGAGACACACAGAGAGAGAGAGAGAGAGAGAGACAGAGACAGAGACAGAGACACAGAGAGAGAGAGAGACACACAGAGAGACACAGAGAGACACAGAGAGAGAGAGAGTCACTAACATTATTTGATGCAATGAGTTATGTGGAACTTTTTGCCCAAAGTAAACAATCGATCATAATTTTCCCACTACAGTTCATTGATTAGGTAATTGATAAGTTACCTGTCATAGTCTTGACATATTTCTCCCACAGCCACCAGGGCTTTCAGGTACTCATTGGGCTGGTATGGATGGATGTAGTGGAGAGAACAACTGTTTTTGGGGTCTCCGTTTGACGCTGTAAAGTCTATGGCCACCTGGGACACACACACAGTCACGCACACGATGTAAAGGTTGTATAACCAAGTCTCTATGGTGACCATTCATACTGAGATAAATCGGGCATCATCAGCAGCAGCATTAGCATGTACCACTCGGTTTTGGACTGTTTTATTCTGGCACCTATTTGACCGTGTCCCCTCGTGGCATAAAAATAATTCTAATTCACTATTCTAATAGAAGCGATCAGAGTTAAATCAAGTTTCCTCCTCATTAATTATCCTGCCACCTAAAAAAAACATATAGGCTGATGGAAACAGGTAGATTTTCAGTCAGCGCCTATATTTTCGGACTTCTGAGAATTGATTCGGGTCGGACCGGTCTGTCCTGTTGCAGGTTTGCACAACACCAGTGTTTTGAGCCCAACGCCTGGCTGTTGTGGCGAGACAAAGAGAGAAACGTTATTTTTTATTTTACCTTTATTTAACTAGGCAAGTCAGTTAGGAACAAATTCTTATTTTCAATGATGGCCTAGGAACAGTGAGTTAACCTGTTGAAACTCTGGGGGCGCTATATCATTTTTGGATAAAAAGACGTGCCCGTTTTAAGCGCAATATTTTGTCACAAAAAGATGCTCGACTATGCATATAATTGGTAGCTTTGGAAAGAAAACACTCTGACGTTTCCAGAACTGCAAAGATATTTTCTGTGCGTGCCCTAGAACGTGAGCTACAGGCAAAACCAAGATGAAACGGCATCCAGGAAATGAGCAGGATTTTTGAGGCTCAGTTTTCCATTGTCTCCTTATATGGCTGTGAATGCGAGAGGAGTGAGTCAGCCCTTTCTGTCGTTTCCCCAAGGTGTCTGCAGCATTGTGACGTATTTGTAGGCATATCATTGGAAGATTGACCATAAGAGACCACATTTACCAGGTGTCCGCCCGGTGTCCTGCGCCGAAATTGGTGCGCAAAAGTCAGCTGCAAGTATTTTTCCACAGAATTCAGAGAAGAATGCAGGCTTCCACGAACGATATATCAATGAAGAGATATGTGAGGATTGATTCCAAACAACGTTTGCCATGTTTCGGTCGATATTATGGAGTTAATTCGGAAAAAGTTTGACGTTGTAGGTGACTGAATTTTTGGTTCGTTTCGGTAGCCAAATGTGATGTACAAAACGGAGCGATTTCTCCTACACAAAGACGCTTTCAGTAAAAACTGCACATTTGGTATGTAACTGAGAGTCTCCTCATTGAAAACATCCGAAGCTCTTCAAAGGTAAATGATTTTATTTATTTGGTTATCTGGTTTTTGTGAAAATGTTGCGTGCTAAATGCTACTCAAAATGCTAAGCTAGCTTAGCATACTCTTACACAAATTAGTGAATTGCTATGGTTCAAAAGCATATTTTGAAAATCTGAGATGACAGTGTTGTTAAGAAAAGGCTAAGCTTGAGAGTAGGCTCATTATTTTCATTTTATTTGCGATTTTCAGAAATCGTTAACGTTGCGTTATGCTAATGAGCCTGAAGTCACGATCCCGGATCCGGGATGGGGAGTTTCAAGAATTAACTGCCTGTTCAGGGTCAGAATGACAAATTTGTACCTTGTCAGCTTGGGGGTTTGAACTTGCAACCTTCCGGTTCCAAGTCCAATGCTCTAACCACTAGGCTACCCTGCCGCCACTAGAATGAGATTCAATTTCCATGGCCTGGTTATGCTCTAAAATACATGAGCTGTCATCTCTGCAGCGTTGCACTTTATTATTGATCTACAGTTATTTAATATGCCAATTAGTTACATTTTTTCCCTTATAGAATCATATCTGCCTGAGGTTCACCCAATTAATGCAACACAATCTCAGCTACAAAGTGTCAAACTCATTCCAGGGAGGGCGGAGTGTCTGTGGTGTTTCGCTCCACCCTTCTGCTTGATCAATGAATTAATGTCACTAATTAGTAAGGAACTCCCCTCACCAGGTTGTCTAGGTCTTAACTGAACTCTCCTCACCAGGTTGTCTATGTCTTAACTGAACTCTCCTCACCAGGTTGTCTAGGTCTTAACTGAACTCTCCTCACCAGGTTGTCTAGGTCTTAACTGAACTCTCCTCACCAGGTTGTCTAGGTCTTAACTGAACTCTCCTCACCAGGTTGTCTAGGTCTTAACTGAACTCTCCTCACCAGGTTGTCTAGGTCTTAACTGAACTCTCCTCACCATGTTGTCTAGGTCTTAACTGAACTCTCCTCACCAGGTTGTCTAGGTCTTAACAGAACTCTCCTCACCAGGTTGTCTAGGTCTTAACTGAACTCTCCTCACCAGGTTGTGTAGGTCTTAACTGAACTCTCCTCACCAGGTTGTCTAGGTCTTAACTGAACTCTCCTCACCAGGTTGTCTAGGTCTTAACTGAAGCCCCTCACCAGGTTGTCTAGGTCTTAACTGAACTCTCCTCACCAGGTTGTTTAGGTCTTAACTGAAGCCCCCTCACCAGGTTGTCTAGGTCTTAACTGAACTCTCCTCACCAGGTTGTCTAGGTCTTAACTGAACTCTCCTCACCAGGTTGTCTAGGTCTTAACCGAACTCTCCTCACCAGGTTGTCTAGGTCTTAACTGAACTCCCCTCACCAGGTTGTCTAGGTCTTAACTGAACTCCCCTCACCAGGTTGTGTAGGTCTTAACTGAACTCTCCTCACCAGGTTGTCTAGGTCTTAACTGAAGCCCCCTCACCAGGTTGTCTAGGTCTTAACTGAAGCCCCCTCACCAGGTTGTCTAGGTCTTAACTGAAGCCCCTCACCAGGTTGTCTAGGTCTTAACTGAAGCCCCCTCACCAGGTTGTCTAGGTCTTAACTGAAGCCCCTCACCAGGTTGTCTAGGTCTTAACTGAAGCCCCCTCACCAGGTTGTCTAGGTCTTAACTGAAGCCCCTCACCAGGTTGTCTAGGTCTTAACTGAAGCCCCCTCACCAGGTTGTCTAGGTCTTAACTGAAGCCCCCTCACCAGGTTGTCTAGGTCTTAACTGAAGCCCCCTCACCAGGTTGTCTAGGTCTTAACTGACAGAGGAAAAAAAACTGCAGTCACCCCTGTATTAATAAATTGAAATACATTTGCCCAAATTATAGAATTATCCTAGAACTCCTTCTGTCTGTACAGAAATACATGTAATAATTCAAAGCACTACATCAGACTGTAGAATTTAGCCATCAATAGCTTTTAAAATGTTGTTGCTGTGGATTGTGTTTAGCCCAAATTAAAGCACATACAGTCGGGAACCATTGGCAAATATCAAACAGCTGGTTGTTGAGTATGCATCTGTCAGTGAAGAGTGAGCAGCTAAAATATTTTATACAATCACTGGGAAAGCACAGGTTGGAAAGCAAGTCTACTGCTGAAAAAGAAAAGACCTATACAGTATATTATCTGTCCGTAGGCTACCAAAATATTGTATCAACTCCCAACATTGAGGGAACAACATTGTTTTACAAAGTACCGAGGCTGTGTTGAGGGATATCGGCACAAGCTCATCTGCCATCACAAGTGAGTGTGTTGCACATTGACTTGGTCAGTGCCACTGGACAGACCACTATAATCTCCTCCTCATATCTCATCTTTCCGCTCGTTTCGTTAGCCTAGGGCTAGGCTATTGGCTGCATTCACGACAACGTTGTTTATACTGATCTCAGTTTGTCAGTTTCAGAATTGGATCACTTGTGAGGTTTAAAAAAAAGATTCTGCTTAAGAAACCAGACAACAGGAGATTGCTGGCACCAGTGACGACCCGTCATTCAGGACAGGTGGGGCAGAGCTAAAATAGGTGTCCCCTAAAAAATATACAGTACTAATCAAAAGTGTGGACACACCTACTCATTCAAGGGTTTTTCTTTATTTGGACTATTTCCTACATTGTAGAATAATAATGAAAACATCAAAACTACGAAATAAGACACATGGAATCATATAGTAACCAAAAAAGTGTTAAACAAATCAAAATATTTTTGAGATTTGAGATTCTTCAAATAGCCGCCCTTTGCCTTGATGACAACTTTGCACACTCTTGGCTTTTCCAACAGTCTTGAAGGAGTTCCCACATATGCTGAGCACTTGTTGGTGGCTTTCCATTTGCGCCATCCCGGCCATTATAATGAGCCGTTCTCCCCTCGGCAGCATGCTGTGATCCAGACATGTAAAATTATGTAGAATTGCTCCCCCACCCCCCCACCACCCCAGACCCTACAACAACAACAAAAATCCCCATGTATGCAAATTCTATTTAGCTAACATTCCACTACAGCGAATATTTAGCCGACCAACACCTGCACTATGCAAGTCAGAGATTTTTTTGGGGGACACACACATTTTGTGGAAATGAATTGAAGTTGAACATGGTCAAATGTGTCAGTTTAATAAAATGTGCAATATATGTATATATATTATATATATTATATATATATATATATATATATATAGTGCCTAGAACTATTTAAGCAAATTAAACCCTGTCTGTTGACGTAGGCACCAGATCGCAAAACAAAAATTCCCCACTGAGCACGATTTGGGATATGGCGAGTTAACTTTCTCATCCATAAACGTATGTCAAGTGCATGGCTAAAATAATGTGCGTGTGTGTGTGTGGTTGAAAGCAGACAGATTCATTTGTAAACAGGGAGATGCCAAAAAGTGAATGTAAATATTAGGCCAGAGACACCTATACAGTGGGGCAAAAAAGTATTTAGTCAGCCACCAATTGTGCAAGTTCTCCCACTTAAAAAGATGAGGCCTGTAATTTTCATCATAGTTCCAGAAAATCAGATTGTAGGATTTTTAATGAATGTATTTGCAAATTATGGTGGAAAATAAGTATTTGGTCAATAACAAAAGTTTCTCAATACTTTGTTATATACCCTTTGTTGACAATGACAGAGGTCAAACATTTTGTTTTTCTCTCTCTCTCATTAACGAATCCTCTCTAGCCACTTTGAACAACGTGATCGTGCATTGACACTGCCATCTCACAACTCACAAGGGAATGATCACAGCGTTATTGTTTATTGTTGTTCTTAAAATGCTAATTCGAACTCACTCCCTTTTTGGCATCTCCCTGTTTACAAATGAATCTGTCTGCTTTCAACCACACACACACACACACACGCACACGCACACGCACACGCACACGCACACGCACACGCACACACACACACACACTTACTGTGAACTGGATCTGACAGCCTCCCATGATGTAATCCAGGAAAGAATACATCTTGATGATCTGTCATTAGAAAGAACACAGTTACAGAAATACACTGTTTGTGTGGGGTGTGTGTGTGTGTGTGTGTGTTGTGTGTGTGTGGTGTGTGTGTGTGAATACCTTATAACTGCTGTTAGAAAGAACACAAGTATACCACTACTAATTGAAATAACACTTGGGTAACACTTTTATACTGTTCACAGGCAGTCATAACACCTTTGAAAACAACCTCTCGTAACATATTTATTCAACATCAGTGGGGGGCGCGGAGAGTAGGGATAAAGAGAGTGAGTATGGATAAAGAGAGAGAGAGTTGGGATAAAGAGAGAGAGAGTAGGTATAAAGAGAGAGAGTAGGGATAAAGAGAGAGAGTAGGGATAAAGAGAGAGAGTATGGATGACGAAAGAGAGAGTAGGGATAAAGAGAGAGAGTAGGGATAAAGAGAGAGAGAGTAGGGATAAAGAGAGAGAGAAGGGATAAAGAGAGAGAGTAGGGATAAAGAGAGAGAGTAGGGATGACGAAAGAGAGAGTAGGGATAAAGAGAGAGTAGGGATAAAGAGAGAGAGAGTAGGGATAAAGAGAGAGAGAAGGGATAAAGAGAGAGTAGGGATAAAGAGAGAGAGAGTAGGGATGAAGAAAGAGAGAGTAGGGATAAAGAGAGAGTAGGGATAAAGAGAGAGATTATGGATAAAGAGAGAGTAGGGATAAAGAGAGAGTAGGGATAAAGGGAGAGAGAGTAGGGATGAAGAGGGGGAGAGAGTAGGGATAAATAGAGAGAGTGGGGATAAAGAGAGAGAGTAGGGATGAAGAAAGAGAGAGTAGGGATAAAGAGAGAGAGAGTAGGGATAAAGAGAGAGAATAGGGATAAAGAGAGAGAGTAGGGATGACGAAAGAGAGAGTAGGGATAAAGAGAGAGTAGGGATAAATAGAGAGAGTGGGGATAAAGAGAGAGAGTAGGGATGAAGAAAGAGAGAGTAGGGATAAAGAGAGAGTAGGGATAAAGAGAGAGAGTATGGATAAAGAGAGAGTAGGGATAAAGAGAGAGTAGGGATGAAGAAAGAGAGAGTAGGGATGAAGAAAGAGAGAGTAGGGATAAAGAGAGAGTAGGGATAAAGAGAGAGATTATGGATAAAGAGAGAGTAGGGATAAAGAGAGAGAGAGTAGGGATGAAGAGGGGGAGAGAGTAGGGATAAATAGAGAGAGTGGGGATAAAGAGAGAGAGTAGGGATGAAGAAAGAGAGAGTAGGGATAAAGAGAGAGAGAGTAGGGATAAAGAGAGAGAATAGGGATAAAGAGAGAGAGTAGGGATAAAGAGAGAGTAGGGATAAATAGAGAGAGTGGGGATAAAGAGAGAGAGTAGGGATGAAGAAAGAGAGAGTAGGGATAAAGAGAGAGTAGGGATAAAGAGAGAGAGTATGGATAAAGAGAGAGTATGGATAAAGAGAGAGTAGGGATGAAGAAAGAGAGAGTAGGGATGAAGAAAGAGAGAGTAGGGATGAAGAAAGAGAGAGTAGGGATAAAGAGAGAGTAGGGATAAAGAGAGAGATTATGGATAAAGAGAGAGTAGGGATAAAGAGAGAGTAGGGATGAAGAAAGAGAGAGTAGGGATGAAGAGGGGGAGAGAGTAGGGATAAATAGAGAGAGTGGGGATAAAGAGAGAGAGTAGGGATGAAGAAAGAGAGAGAGTAGGGATAAAGAGAGAGAGTAGGGATAAAGAGAGAGAGAGTAGGGATAAAGAGAGAGAGTAGGGATAAAGAGAGAGTAGGGATGAAGAAAGAGAGAGTAGGGATGAAGAAAGAGAGAGTAGGGATGAAAAGAGAGTAGGGATAAAGAGAGAGTATGGATGTAGAGAGAGAGAGTAGGGATGAAGAGGGGGAGAGAGTGGGGATAAATAGAGAGAGTGTAGGGATGAAGAGAGAGTAGAGATAAAGAAAGATAGAGAGAGTATGGATAAAGAGAGAGAGAGCAGGGATAAAGAGAGAGAGAAGGGATAAAGAGAGAGAGTAGAGATTAAGAGAGAGAGGAGGTAAAATGAGAGAGTAGGGATAAAGAGAGAGTAGGGATAAAGAGAGAGAGTAGGGATAAAGAGAGAGAGTAGGGATAAAGAGAGAGAGTAGGGATAAAGAGAGAGAGTAGGGATGAAGAAAGAGTAGGGATAAAGAGAGAGTATGGATGTAGAGAGAGTAGGGATGTAGAGAGAGAGAGTAGGGATGAAGAGGGGGAGAGAGGAGGTATAAAGAGAGTGAGTGTAGGGATGAAGAGAGAGTAGGGATAGAGAGAGAGAGAGAGAGTATTATAGAGAGAGAGAGTAGGGATAAAGAGAGAGAGAGAAGAGAGAGAGAGAGTATTATAGAGAGAGAGAGTAGGGATAAAGAGAGAGAGAGAAGAGAGAGAGAGAGTAGAGATAAAGAGAGAGAGAGTAGGGAAAAAGAGAGAGAGAGTAGGGAAAAAGAGAGAGAGTAAGGATAAAGAGAGAGAGTGAGAGTAGGGATAAAGAGAGAGAGAGATAATAGGGATAAAGAGAGAGAGAGTAGGTATAAAGAGAGAGAGAGTAGGGATAAGGAGAGAGAGAGAGAAGGGATAAAGAGAGAGAGAGTAGGTATAAAGAGAGAGTAGGGATGAAGAGAGAGAGAGTAGAGATAAATAGAGAGTAGGGATAAATAGAGAGTAGGGATAAAGAGCGAGAGAGTAGGGATAAAGAGAGAGAGAGAGAGTAGGGATAAAGAGAGAGAGAGAGTAGGTATAAAGAGAGAGAGAAGGGATAAAGAGAGAGGGAGTAGGTTTAAAGAGAGAGAGAGTAGGGATAAATAGAGAGAGAATATGTATAAAGAGAGAGAGTAGGGATGAAGAGAGAGTAGGGATAAATAGAGAGTAGGGATAAAGAGCGAGAGAGTAGGGATAAAGAGAGAGAGAGAGAGTAGGGATAAAGAGAGAGAGAGAGTAGGTATAAAGAGAGAGAGTAGGGATAAAGAGAGAGAGAGTAGGGAAAAAGAGAGAGAGAGTAAGGATAAAGAGAGAGAGAGAGAGTAGGGATAAAGAGAGAGAGAGTAGGGAAAAAGAGAGAGAGAGTAAGGATAAAGAGAGAGAGAGAGAGTAGGGATAAAGAGAGAGAGAGTAGGGAAAAAGAGAGAGAGAGTAAGGATAAAGAGAGAGAGAGTAGGGAAAAAGAGAGAGAGAGTAAGGATAAAGACAGAGAGAGTAGGTATAAAGAGAGAGAGAGAAGAGAGAGAGAGTAGAGATAAAGAGAGAGAGTAGGTATAAAGAGAGAGAGAGAAGAGAGAGAGAGTAGAGATAAAGAGAGAGAGTAGGTATAAAGAGAGAGTAGGGATAAATAGAGTGAGTATGGATAAAGAGCGAGAGAGTAGGGATAAAGAGAGAGAGAGTAGGGAAAAAGAGAGAGAGAGTAGGGATGAAAAGAGAGTAGGGATAAATAGAAAGAGTGGGGATAAAGAGAGAGAGAGAGTAGGGATAAAGAGAGAGAGTAGGGATGAAGAGAGAGAGTAGGGATGAAGAAAGAGAGAGTAGGTATGAAAAGAGAGTAGGGATAAATAGAGAGTAGGGATGTAGAGAGAGAGAGTAGGGATGAAGAGGGGGAGAGAGTAGGGATAAATAGAGAGAGTGTAGGGATGAAGAGAGAGTAGAGATAAAGAAAGAGAGAGAGTAGGGATAAAGAGAGAGAGAGAAGGGATAAAGAGAGACAGAGAGTTGGGATGAAGAGAGAGTAGGGATAAAGAAAGAGAGAGAGTAGCACACCCTACAGAGCCCCTTGACAGCAACACAATTAGACCCAACCATTTGCACATTGTAAAAACACTGTATATATATATATATATATATATATATATAATACGACATTTGTAATGTCTTTATTGTTTTGAAACTTCTGTATGTGTGATGTCTACTGTTAATTTTTATTGTTTATTTCACTTTATATATTATATACCTTACTTGCTTTGGCAATGTTAACACATGTTTCCCATGCCAATAAAGCCCCTTGAATTGAATTGAATTGAATTGAGTAGGGATAAAGAGAGAGAGAGTAGTAACTTCCTGACGGGCCGCCCCCAGGTGGTGAGGGTAGGCAACAACATCTCCACCCCGCTGATCCTCAACACTGGGGCCCCACAAGGGTGCGTTCTGAGCCCTCTCCTGTACTCCCTGTTCACCCACGACTGCGCGGCAACGCATGCCTCCAACTCAATCATCAAGTTTGCGGACGACACAACAGTGGTGGGCTTGATTACCAACAACGACGAGACGGCCTACAGGGAGGAGGTGAGGGCCCTCGGAGTGTGGTGTCAGGACAATAACCTCACACTCAACGTCAACAAAACTAAGGAGATGATTGTGGACTTCAGGAAACAGCAGAGGGAACACCCCCTATCCACATCGATGGAACAGTAGTGGAGAGGGTAGTAAGTTTTAAGTTCCTCGGCATACACATCACAGACAAACTGAATTGGTCCACTCACACAGACAGCATCGTGAAGAAGGCGCAGCAGCGCCTCTTCAACCTCAGGAGGCTGAAGAAATTCGGCTTGTCACCAAAAGCACTCACAAACTTCTACAGATGCACAATTGAGAGCATCCTGTCGGGCTGTATCACCGCCTCGTACGGCAACTGCTCCGCCCACAACCGTAAGGCTCTCCAGAGGGTAGTGAGGTCTGCACAACGTATCACCGGGGGCAAACTACCTGCCCTCCAGCATATCCTACATCACCCGATGTTACAGGAAGGCCACAAAGATCATCAAGGACAACACCCACCCGAGCCACTGCCTGTTCACCCGGCTATCATCCAGAAGGCGAGGTCAGTACAGGTGCATCAAAGCTGGGACCGAGAGACTGAAAAACAGCTTCTATCTCAAGGCCATCAGACTGTTAAACAGCAACCACTAACATTGAGTGGCTGCTGCCAACACACTGACTCAACTCCAGCCACTTCAATAATGGGAATTGATGGGAAAGGATGTAAAATATATCACTAGCCACTTTAAACAATGCTACCTAATATAATGTTTACATACCCTACATTATTCATCTCATATGTATACGTATATACTGTACTCTATCATCTACTGCATCCTTATGTAATACATGTATCACTAGCCACTTTAACTATGCCACTTTGTTTACATACTCATCTCATATGTATATACTGTACTCGATACCATCTACTGTATCTTGCCTATGCTGCTCTGCACCATCACTCATTCATATCTTTATGTACATATTCTTTATCCCCTTACACTGTGTATAAGAAATTAGTTTTGGAATTGTTAGTCAGATTACTTGTTGGTTATTACTGCATTGTCGGAACTGGAAGCACAAGCATTTCGCTACACTCGCATTAACATCTGCTAACCATGTGTATGTGACAAATAAAATTTGATTTGATTTGAGATAAAGAGAGAGAGGGACATACAGAGGGGGACAGAGATAAATAGAGAGAGGGATATAAAGAATGGGACAGAGATAAAGAGAGAGAGGGATATAAAGAGGGGGACAGAGATAAAGAGAGAGGGACAATAAGAGGGGGATAAAGAGAGAGAGGGACATAAAGAGGGGTACAGAGATAAAGAGAGAGAGGGACATAAAGAGGGGTACAGAGATAAAGAGAGAGGGGAACATAAAGAGGGGGACAGAGATAAAAAGAGAGAGGGACATAAAGAGGGGAACAGAGATAAAGAGAGAGGGGGACATAAAGAGGGGGATAGAGATAAAGAGAGAGAGGGACATAAAGAGGGGGACAGAGATAAAGAGAGAGGGACATAAAGAGGGGGATAAAGAGAGAGAGGGACATAAAGAGGGGTACAAAGATAAAGAGAGTGGGACATAAAGAGGGGGGCCGAGATAAAGAGAGAGAGAAAAATAAAGAGGGGGACAGAGATAAAGAGAGAGAGGGATATGAAGAGGGGTTCAGAGAATGAGAGAGCGGGATATAAAGAGGGGGACAGAGATAAAGAGAGAGGGACATAAAGAGGGGGATAAAGAGAGAGAGGGACATAAAGAGGGGTACAGAGATAAAGAGAGTGGGATATAAAGAGGGGGACAGAGATAAAGAGAGAGGGGGACATAAAGAGGGGGATAGAGATAAAGAGACAGAGGGACATAAAGCGGGGGACAGAGATAAAGAGAGAGGGGAACATAAAGAGGGGGACAGAGATAAAGAGAGAGAGAGATGGACATAAAGAGGGGGATAAGAGATGGAGAGAGAGAGAGGGACATAAAGAGGGGGACATAAAGAGGGGGATAAAGAGAGTGGGGGACATAAAGAGGGGGACAGAGATAAAGAGAGAGGGGGACATAAAGAGGGGGATAGAGATAAAGAGAGGGACATAAAGAGGGGGATAGAGGTGGAGAGAGGGACATAAAGAGGGGGACAGAGATAAAGAGAGAGAGGGACATAAAGAGGGGGACAGAGATAAAGAGAGAGGGGGACATAAAGAGGGGGACAGAGATAAAGAGAGAGAGATAGAGATAAAGAGAGAGAGGGACATAAAGAGGGGGATAGAGATAAAGAGAGAGAGGGACATAAACAGGGGGATAAAGATAAAGAGAGAGGGGGACATAAAGAGGGGGATAGAGATAAAGAGAGAGGGGGACATAAAGAGGGGGATAGAGAGAGAGGGGGACATAAAGAGGGGGACAGAGATAAAGAGAGATAGGGACATAAAGAGGGGGACAGAGATAAAGAGAGAGATAGAGATAAAGAGAGAGAGGGACATAAAGAGGGGGATAGAGATAAAGAGAGAGAGGGACATAAACAGGGGGATAAAGATAAAGAGAGAGGGGGACATAAAGAGGGGGATAGAGATAAAGAGAGAGGGGGACATAGAGAGGGGGACAGCGATAAAGAGAGAGGGGGACATAGAGAGGGGGATAGAGATAAAGAGTGGGACAGAGATAAAGAGAGAGGGGGACATAAAGAGGGGGATAGAGATAGAGAGAGAGGAGGACAGAGATAGAGAGAGAGGGGGAAAGAGATAAAGAGAGAGGGGGAAAGAGATAAAGAGAGAGAGGGACATTTAAGAGGGGGACAGAGATAGAGAGACAAAGAGGGGGACAGAGATAAAGAGAGTGGGGGACATAAAGAGGGGGACAGAGATAAAGAGAGAGGGGGACATAAAGAGGGGGACAGAGATAAAGAGAGAGAGATAGAGATAAAGAGAGAGAGGGACATAAAGAGGGGGATAGAGATAAAGAGAGAGAGGGACATAAACAGGGGGATAAAGATAAAGAGAGAGGGGGACATAAAGAGGGGGATAGAGATAAAGAGAGAGGGGGACATAAAGAGGGGGATAGAGAGAGAGGGGGACATAAAGAGGGGGACAGAGATAAAGAGAGATAGGGACATAAAGAGGGGGACAGAGATAAAGAGAGAGATAGAGATAAAGAGAGAGAGGGACATAAAGAGGGGGATAGAGATAAAGAGAGAGAGGACATAAACAGGGGGATAAAGATAAAGAGAGAGGGGGACATAAAGAGGGGGATAGAGATAAAGAGAGAGGGGGACATAGAGAGGGGGACAGCGATAAAGAGAGAGGGGGACATAGAGAGGGGGATAGAGATAAAGAGTGGGACAGAGATAAAGAGAGAGGGGGACATAAAGAGGGGGATAGAGATAGAGAGAGAGGAGGACAGAGATAGAGAGAGAGGGGGAAAGAGATAAAGAGAGAGGGGGAAAGAGATAAAGAGAGAGAGGGACATTTAAGAGGGGGACAGAGATAGAGAGACAAAGAGGGGGACAGAGATAAAGAGAGTGGGGGACATAGAGAGGGGGACCGAGATAAAGAGAGAGATGGACATAGAGAGGTGGACAGAGATAAAGAGAGATAGGGGGACATAGAGAGGGGGGTAGAGATAAAGAGAGAGGTGGAAATATAGAGAGGGGGACAGAGATAGAGAGAGAGGGGGACAGAGATAGAGAGACAACGAGGGGGACAGAGATAAAGAGAGAGGGGGACATAGAGAGGGGGACATAGATAGAGAGAGGGGGACAGAGATAAAGAGACATAAAGAGGGGGACAGAGATAAAGAGCGAGGGGGACAGAGATAGAGAGACAAAGAGGGGGACAGAGATAGAGAGACAAAGAGGGGGACAGAGATAAAGAGAGAGGGGAATAGAGATAGAGAGACAAAGAGGGGGACAGAGATAAAGAGAGAGGGGGACGTAGAGAGGGGGACAGAGATAGAGAGAGAGGGGGACAGAGATAAAGAGAGAGGGGGACATAGAGAGGGGGACAGAGATAACGAGAGAGAGGGGGACAGAGATAAAGAGAGAGGGGGACATAGAGAGGGGGACAGAGATAGAGAGACAAAGAGGGGGACAGAGATAAAGAGAGAGGGGAATAGAGATAGAGAGAGAGGGGGACAGAGATAGAGAGAGAGGGGGACAGAGATAGAGAGAGAGAGGGGGACAGAGATAGAGAGACAAAGAGGGGGACAGAGATAAAGAGAGAGGGGGACAGAGATAGAGAGAGAGGAGGACAGAGATAGAGAGAGAGGGGGACAGAGATAGAGAGACAGAGGGGGACAGAGATAAAGAGAGAGGGGAATAGAGATAGAGAGAGAGGGGGACAGAGATAGAGGGGGACAGAGATTAAGAGACGGGGGACATAGAGAGGGGGACAGAGATAGAGAGAGAGGGGGACAGAGATAGAGGGGGACAGAGATAAAGAGAGAGTGGGACATAGAGAGGGGGATAGAGATAGAGAGAGAGGGGGACAGAGATAAAGAGATAGGGGGACATAGAGAGGGGGACAGAGATAGAGAGAGAGGGGGACAGAGAAAGAGAGAGAGAGGGGGACATAGAGAGGGGGACAGAGATAAAGAGAGGGGGGACAGAGATAGAGATAGAGGGGGACAGAGATAGAGAGAGAGGGGGACAGATATAAAGAGAGAGGGGGACATAGAGAGGGGGACAGAGATAGAGAGAGAGGGGGGGACAGAGATAAAGAGAGAGAAGGGGACAGAGATAGAGAGAGAGGGGGACAGAGATAGAGAGAGAGGGGGACAGAGATAGAGAGAGAGAGGGGGACAGAGATAGAGAGAGAGGGGGACAGAGATAAAGAGAGAGGGGGACAGAGATAGAGAGAGAGGGGGACAGAGATAGAGAGAGAGGGGGACAGAGATAGAGAGAGAGGGGGACAGAGATAGAGAGAGAGAGGGGGACAGAGATAGAGAGAGAGAGGGGGACAGAGATAAAGAGAGAGGGGGACAGAGATAGAGAGAGAGGGGGACAGAGATAAAGAGAGAGGGGGACAGAAATAGAGAGAGAGGGGGACAGAGATAGAGAGAGAGATAGAGAGAGAGGGGGACAGAGATAGAGAGAGAGAGGGGGACAGAGATAAAGAGAGAGGGGGACAGAGATAAAGAGAGAGAGTAAGAAAAGAGGAGTGTTACCTTACAGTGGTTGAGGACGATGACGCCAGAGTTTCTGTAGTTCTTCTTCTTTAATTGGTACTTCGGGTTTATACAGTCCCATTGCATCTACACACACACACACACAGGTTTATACAGTCCCATTGCATCTACACACACACACACAGGTTTATACAGTCCCATTGCATCTACACACACACACACACAGGTTTATACAGTCCCATTGCATCTACACACACACACACACAGGTTTATACAGTCCCATTGCATCTACACACACACACACAGGTTTATACAGTCCCATTGCATCTACACACACACACACACACACAGGTTTATACAGTCCCACTGCATCTACACACACACACACACACACAGGTTTATACAGTCCCATTGCATCTACACACACACACACACAGGTTTATACAGTCCCATTGATCTACACACACACACACAGGTTTATACAGTCCCATTGATCTACACACACACACACACACACACACACACACACACACACACACACACACACACACACACACACACACACAGGTTTATACAGTCCCATTGCATCTACACACACACACAGGTTTATACAGTCCCATTGATCTACACACACACACACACACACACACACACACACACACACACACACACACACACACACACACAGGTTTATACAGTCCCATTGCATCTACACACACACACAGGTTTATACAGTCCCATTGATCTACACACACACACACACACACACACACACACACACACACACACACACACACACACACACACACACACACACACACACACACACACACACACACACACACACACACACACACACACACACACACACACACACACACACACACACACAGGTTTATACAGTCCCATTGCATCTACACACACACACACACAGGTTTATACAGTCCCATTGATCTACACACACACACACACACACACAGGTTTATACAATCCCATTGCATCTACACACACAGGTTTATACAGTCCCATTGCATCTACACACACACAGGTTTATACAGTCCCATTGCATCTACACACACACACACAGGTTTATAGAGTCCCATTGCATCTACATACACACACACAGGTTTATACAGTCCCATTGCATCTACACACACACACACACACACAGGTTTATACAGTCCCATTGATCTACACACACACACACACACACACACACAGGTTTATACAGTCCCATTGCATCTACACACACACACACAGCTTTATTCAGTCCCATTGATCTACACACACACACACAGGTTTATAGAGTCCCATTGCATCTACATACACACACACAGGTTTATACAGTCCCATTGATCTACACACACACATACACAGGTTTATAGAGTCCCATTGATAATAATAATAATAATAATAATATATCCCATTTAGCAGACGCTTTTGTCCAAAGCGACTTACAAGTCGGCTGGGGCCACTACTTTTTTACATATGGGTGGTCCCAGCGGGAATCAAACCCACGACGCTTGGCGTTGCAAGCGCCATGCTCTACCGACTGAGCCACACAGTCCCATTGCATCTACACACACACACACAGCTTTATACAGTCCCATTGATCTACACACACACACACAGGTTTATAGAGTCCCATTGCATCTACACACACACACACAGCTTTATTCAGTCCCATTGATCTACACACACACACACAGGTTTATAGAGTCCCATTGCATCTACACACACACACACAGCTTTATACAGTCCCATTGATCTACACACACACACACAGGTTTATACAGTCCCATTGATCTACACACACACATACACAGGTTTATAGAGTCCCATTGCATCTACACACACAGGTTTATACAGTCCCATTGATCCACACACACACACACACACACAGGTTTATACAGTCCCATTGCATCTACACACACACACACAGCTTTATACAGTCCCATTGATCTACACACACACATACACAGGTTTATACAGTCCCATTGATCCACACACACACACACAAACACACACACACAGGTTTATACAGTCCCATTTATCTACACACACACACAGGTTTATACAGTCCCATTGATCTACACACACACACACACAGGTTTATACAGTCCCATTGCATCCACACACACATACACACACACATACACACACACACACACACACACACACACACACACACACACACACACACACACACACACAGGTTTATACAGTCCCATTGCATCTACACACACACACAGGTTTATACAGTCCCATTGATCTACACACACACACACACACACACACACACACACACACACACACACACACACACACACACACACACACACACACACACACACACACACACACACACACACACACACACACATAGGTGTAGACAGTCCCATTGATCCAGCTGGCTGGTGTGTTTACGGACATATTCAATCAATCCCTATACCATTCTGCTGTTCCCACATGCTTCAAGAGGGCCACCATTGTTCCTGTTCCCAAGAAAGCTAAGGTAACTGAGCTAAACGGCTACCGCCCCGTAGCACTCACTTCCGTCATCATGAAGTGCTTTGAGAGACCAGTCAAGGACCATATCACCTCCACCCTACCTGACACCCTAGACCCACTCCAATTTGCTTACCGCCCAAATAGGTCCACAGACAATGCAATCTCAACCACACTGCACACTGCCCTAACCCATCTGAACAAGAGGAATACCTATGTGAGAATGCTATTCATCGACTACAGCTCGGCATTCAACACCATAGTGCCCTCCAAGCTCGTCATCAAGCTCGAGACCCTGGGTCTCGACCCCGCCCTGTTCAACTGGGTACTGGACTTCCTGACGGGCCGCCCCCAAGTGGTGAGGGTAGGCAACAACATCTCCACCCTGCTGATCCTCAACACTGGGGCCCCACAAGGGTGCATTCTGAGCCCTCTCCTGTACTCCCTGTTCACCCACGACTGCGTGGCCACGCACGCCTCCAACTCAATCATCAAGTTTGCGGACGACACAACAGTGGTAGGCTTGATTACCAACAACGACGAGACGGCCTACAGGGAGGAGGTGAGGGCCCTCGGAGTGTGGTGTCAGGAAAATAACCTCACACTCAACGTCAACAAAACTAAGGAGATGATTGTGGACTTCAGGAAACAGCAGAGGGAACACCCCCCTATCCACATCGATGGAACAGTAGTGGAGAGGGTATTAAGTTTTAAGTTCCTCGGCGTACACATCACAGACAAACTGAATTGGTCCACCCACACAGACAGCATCGTGAAGAAGGCGCAGCAGCGCCTCTTCAACCTCAGGAGGCTGAAGAAATTCGGCTTGTCACCAAAAGCGCTCACAAACTTCTACAGATGCACAATCGAGAGCATCCTGTCGGGCTGTATCACCGCCTGGTACGGCAACTGCTCCGCCCACAACCGTAAGGCTCTCCAGAGGGTAGTGAGGTCTGCACAACACATCACCGGGGGCAAACTACCTGCCCTCCAGGACACCTACACCACCCGATGTCGCAGGAAGGCCATAAAGATCATCAAGGACAACAACCACCCGAGCCACTGCCTGTTCACCCCGCTATCATCCAGAAGGCGAGGTCAGTACAGGTGCATCAAAGCTGGGACCGAGAGACTGAAAAACAGCTTCTATCTCAAGGCCATCAGACTGTTAAACAGCAACCACTAACATTGAGTGGCTGCTGCCAACACACTGACTCAACTCCAGATACTTCAATAATGGGAATTGATGGGAAATGATGTAAAATATATCACTAGCCACTTTAACAATACTTCCTAATATAATGTTACATACCCTACATTATTCATCTCATATGTATACATATATAATGTACTCTATATCATCTACTGCATCTTTATGTAATACATGTATCACTAGCCACTTTAACTATGCCACTTTGTTTACATACTCATCTCATATGTATATACTGTACTCAATACCATCTACTGTATCTTGCCTATGCTGCTCTGTACCATCACTCATTCATACATCTCTATATTCTTTATCCCTTTACACTTGTGTGTATAAGGTAGTAGTTTTGGAATTGTTAGCTAGATTACTTGTTGGTTATTACTGCATTGTTGGAACTAGAAGCACAAGCATTTCGCTACACTCCCATTAACATCTGCTAACCATGTGTATGTGACAAATAAAATTTGATTTCACACACACACACACACACACACACACACACACACACACACACACACACACACACACACACACACACACACACACACACACACACACACACACACACACACACACACACACAGGTTTATACAGTCCCATTGATCCACACACACACACACACACACACACACACACACACACACACACACACACACACACACACACACACACACACACACACACAGGTTTATACAGTCCCATTGATCTACACACACAGGTTTATACAGTCCCATTGATCCACACACACACACACACACACACACACACACACACACACACACACACACACACACACACACACACACACACACACACACACACACACACACACACACACACACACAGGTTAGTTTAGGGTTAGGTTTGGGTTAGCATTAGATTTAGATTTAGCGTTGGGTTGGGGTTAGGTTAGGGTTAGTATTAGATTTAGGGTTGGGTTATTTAGGGTTCTGTTAGATTTAGGGTTAGGGTTGGGTTAGTTAGTTAGGGTTCTGTTAGATTTAGGGTTGGGGTTGGGTTAGTTATTGTTCTGTTAGATTTAGGGTTGGGTTAGGGTTAGTTAGGGTTCTGTTAGATTTAGGGTTGGGTTAGGGTTAGTTAGGGTTCTGTTAGATTTAGGGTTAGTGTTGGGTTAGTCAGGGTTCTGTTAGATTTAGGGTTGGGTTAGGGTTAGTTAGGGTTCTGTTAGATTTAGGGTTGGGGTTGGGTTAGTTAGGGTTCTGTTAGATTTAGGGTTGGGTTAGGGTTAGTTAGGGTTCTGTTAGATTTAGGGTTGGGTTAGTTAGTTAGGGTTCTGTTAGATTTAGGGTTAGTGTTGGGTTAGTCAGGGTTCTGTTAGATTTAGGGTTGGGTTAGGGTTAGTTAGGGTTCTGTTAGATTTAGTGTTGGGGTTGGGTTAGTTAGGGTTCTGTTAGATTTAGGGTTGGGGTTGGGTTAGTTAGGGTTTTGTTAGATTTAGGGTTGGGGTTGGGTTAGTTAGGGTTTTGTTAGATTTAGGGTTGGGGTTGGGTTAGTTAGGGTTTTGTTAGATTTAGGGTTGGGGTTGGGTTAGTTAGGGTTTTGTTAGATTTAGGGTTAGGTTAGGGTTAGTTAGGGTTTTGTTAGATTTAGGGTTGGGGTTGGGTTAGTTAGGGTTCTGTTAGATTTAGGGTTGGGTTAGGGTTAGTTAGGGTTCTGTTAGATTTAGGGTTGGGTTAGGGTTAGTTAGGGTTCTGTTAGATTTAGGGTTGGGGTTGGGTTAGTTAGGGTTCTGTTAGATTTAGTGTTGGGGTTGGGTTAGTTAGGGTTCTGTTAGATTTAGTGTTGGTTTAGGGTTAGGGTTAGTTAGGGTTCTGTTAGATTTAGGGTTAGGTTAGGGTTAGTTAGGGTTCTGTTAGATTTAGGGTTAGTGTTGGGTTAGTCAGGGTTCTGTTAGATTTAGGGTTGGGGTTGGGTTAGTTAGGGATCTGTTAGATTTAGGGTTAGGTTAGGGTTAGTTAGGGTTCTGTTAGATTTAGGGTTGGGGTTGGGTTAGTTAGGGTTCTGTTAGATTTAGGGTTAGGTTAGGGTTAGTCAGGGTTCTGTTAGATTTAGGGTTGGGGTTGGGTTAGTTAGGGTTCTGTTAGATTTAGGGTTGGGGTTGGGTTAGTTAGGGTTCTGTTAGATTTAGGGTTGGGGTTGGGTTAGTTAGGGTTCTGTTAGATTTAGGGTTGGGTTAGGGTTAGTTAGGGTTCTGTTAGATTTAGGGTTGGGTTAGGGTTAGTTAGGGTTCTGTTAGATTTAGGGTTGGTGTTGGGTTAGTTAGGGTTCTGTTAGATTTAGGGTTAGTGTTGGGTTAGTTAGGGTTCTGTTAGATTTAGGGTTAGTGTTGGGTTAGTCAGGGTTCTGTTAGATTTAGGGTTAGTGTTGGGTTAGTCAGGGTTCTGTTAGATTTAGGGTTGGTGTTGGGTTAGTCAGGGTTCTGTTAGATTTAGGGTTAGTGTTGGGTTAGTTAGGGTTCTGTTAGATTTAGGGTTGGTGTTGGGTTAGTTAGGGTTCTGTTAGATTTAGGGTTAGTGTTGGGTTAGTCAGGGTTCTGTTAGATTTAGGGTTGGGGTTGGGTTAGTTAGGGTTCTGTTAGATTTAGGGTTAGTGTTGGGTTAGTCAGGGTTCTGTTAGATTTAGGGTTGGGGTTGGGTTAGTTAGGGTTCTGTTAGATTTAGCGTTGGGTTGGGGTTAGGTTAGGGTTAGTATTAGATTTAGGGTTGGGTTAGTTAGGGTTCTGTTAGATTTAGTGTTGGGGTTGGGTTAGTTAGGGTTCTGTTAGATTTAGGGTTGGGGTTGGGTTAGTTAGGGTTTTGTTAGATTTAGGGTTGGGGTTGGGTTAGTTAGGGTTTTGTTAGATTTAGGGTTGGGGTTGGGTTAGTTAGGGTTTTGTTAGATTTAGGGTTGGGGTTGGGTTAGTTAGGGTTTTGTTAGATTTAGGGTTGGGGTTGGGTTAGTTAGGGTTCTGTTAGATTTAGGGTTGGGTTAGGGTTAGTTAGGGTTCTGTTAGATTTAGGGTTGGGTTAGGGTTAGTTAGGGTTCTGTTAGATTTAGGGTTAGTGTTGGGTTAGTTAGGGATCTGTTAGATTTAGGGTTAGGTTAGGGTTAGTTAGGGTTCTGTTAGATTTAGGGTTGGGGTTGGGTTAGTTAGGGTTCTGTTAGATTTAGGGTTGGGGTTGGGTTAGTCAGGGTTCTGTTAGATTTAGGGTTGGGGTTGGGTTAGTTAGGGTTCTGTTAGATTTAGGGTTGGGGTTGGGTTAGTTAGGGATCTGTTAGATTTAGGGTTGGGGTTGGGTTAGTTAGGGTTCTGTTAGATTTAGGGTTGGGGTTGGGTTAGTTAGGGTTCTGTTAGATTTAGGGTTGGGTTAGGGTTAGTTAGGGTTCTGTTAGATTTAGGGTTGGGGTTGGGTTAGTTAGGGTTCTGTTAGATTTAGGGTTGGGTTAGGGTTAGTTAGGGTTCTGTTAGATTTAGGGTTGGGTTAGGGTTAGTTAGGGTTCTGTTAGATTTAGGGTTGGGTTAGGGTTAGTTAGGGTTCTGTTAGATTTAGGGTTGGGGTTGGGTTAGTTAGGGATCTGTTAGATTTAGGGTTAGGGTTGGGTTAGTTAGGGATCTGTTAGATTTAGGGTTGGGGTTGGGTTAGTTAGGGTTCTGTTAGATTTAGGGTTAGGTTAGGGTTAGTTAGGGTTCTGTTAGATTTAGGGTTGGGGTTGGGTTAGTCAGGGTTCTGTTAGATTTAGGGTTAGTGTTGGGTTAGTCAGGGTTCTGTTAGATTTAGGGTTGGGGGTGGGTTAGTTAGGGTTTTGTTAGATTTAGGGTTGGGGTTGGGTTAGTTAGGGTTCTGTTAGATTTAGGGTTGGGGTTGGGTTAGTTAGGGATCTGTTAGATTTAGGGTTGGGGTTGGGTTAGTTAGGGTTCTGTTAGATTTAGGGTTAGGTTAGGGTTAGTTAGGGTTCTGTTAGATTTAGGGTTAGGTTAGGGTTAGTTAGGGATCTGTTAGATTTAGGGTTAGGTTAGGGTTAGTTAGGGTTCTGTTAGATTTAGGGTTGGGGTTGGGTTAGTTAGGGTTCTGTTAGATTTAGGGTTAGGTTAGGGTTAGTTAGGGTTCTGTTAGATTTAGGGTTAGGTTAGGGTTAGTTAGGGTTCTGTTAGATTTAGGGTTAGGTTAGGGTTAGTTAGGGTTCTGTTAGATTTAGGGTTGGGGTTGGGTTAGTTAGGGTTCTGTTAGATTTAGGGTTAGGTTAGGGTTAGTTAGGGATCTGTTAGATTTAGGGTTAGGTTAGGGTTAGTTAGGGTTCTGTTAGATTTAGGGTTGGGGTTGGGTTAGTTAGGGTTCTGTTAGATTTAGGGTTAGGTTAGGGTTAGTTAGGGTTCTGTTAGATTTAGGGTTAGGTTAGGGTTAGTTAGGGTTCTGTTAGATTTAGGGTTAGGTTAGGGTTAGTTAGGGATCTGTTAGATTTAGGGTTAGGTTAGGGTTAGTTAGGGTTCTGTTAGATTTAGGGTTGGGGTTGGGTTAGTTAGGGTTCTGTTAGATTTAGGGTTAGGTTAGGGTTAGTTAGGGTTCTGTTAGATTTAGGGTTAGGTTAGGGTTAGTTAGGGTTCTGTTAGATTTAGGGTTAGGTTAGGGTTAGTTAGGGTTCTGTTAGATTTAGGGTTAGGTTAGGGTTAGTTAGGGTTCTGTTAGATTTAGGGTTGGGGTTGGGTTAGTTAGGGTTCTGTTAGATTTAGGGTTAGGTTAGGGTTAGTTAGGGTTCTGTTAGATTTAGGGTTGGGGTTGGGTTAGTTAGGGTTCTGTTAGATTTAGGGTTAGGTTAGGGTTAGTTAGGGATCTGTTAGATTTAGGGTTTGGTTAGTTAGGGATCTGTTAGATTTAGGGTTGGGTTAGGGTTAGTTAGGGATCTGTTAGATTTAGGGTTGGGTTAGGGTTAGTTAGGGTTCTGTTAGATTTAGGGTTGGGTTAGGGTGTACCTGTCTCCCCTCCAGGTCTGTCCGTATCTCCTTATAGGTGGTCTGAAACTCTCCAATGAAGTCGTGCTTCCCATTGGAGTCCCAATCATACACTGTGCACTGAAACATACACACACACACAGACACACATAAATGCCATGATGAATGATTGATAGCTGGTTTTGGTGGTGGTGGGGGGGGCTAAATATTAATCTGGAGATGCTGAGAGGGACTCAGCTGTAGTGTGTGTGTGTGTGTGTGTGTATGTGTGTGTGTGTGTGTGTGCGTGTAACTATCAAGGTTGGGACTGTTCATTAGACAGCGATGGCGCTAAGTCATGTTCATTAGACAGCGATGGCGCTAAGTCATGTTCATTAGACAGCGATGGAACTAAGTCATGTTCATTAGACAGAGATGGAGCTAAGTCATGTTCATTAGACAGCGATGGCGCTAAGTCATGTTCATTAGACAGCGATGGAGCTAAGTCATGTTCATTAGACAGCGATGGAGCTAAGTCATGTTCATTAGACAGAGATGGAGCTAAGTCATGTTCATTGGACAGTGATGGAGCTAAGTCATGTTTATTAGGGTGCAAAATGAGCAAAATTAAAACATTTCAGAACAGAGAGCAAAAATCGGTCATCATATTTGAAGTATCTATTCTGTTTTAAAACGTTTTCTTCTGTTTGTGCTAACTGATCAATGATTCAGACTTAACACAAAAATCACTGATTCAGACATAGCTAGACAATATAATTCAGACTTAACACAATGATAACCGATTCAGACATAGCTACACAATATAATTCAGACTTAACACAATGATAACCGATTCAGACATAGCTACACAATATAATTCAGACTTAACACAATGATAACCGATTCAGACATAGCTACACAATATAATTCAGACTTAACACAATGATAACCGATTCAGACATAGCTACACAATATAATTCAGACTTAACACAATGATAACCGATTCAGACATAGCTACACAATATAATTCAGACTTAACACAATGATAACCGATTCAGACATAGCTACACAATATAATTCAGACTTAACACAATGATAACTGATTCAGACATAGCTACACAATATAATTCAGACTTAACACAATGATAACCGATTCAGACATAGCTACACAATATAATTCAGACTTAACACAATGATAACTGATTCAGACGTAACACAATAATCTTTGATTCAGAACTCACACAGACCTAACTCAGTCCACTCTGTTCTACTTACGGAATTTTGAAGCAGGTAACTGTGTGTGTGTGTGCGTGCGTGTGTGTTCCCCGTTGACAGGGCTGACAAGAGACACGGGGTGTTAAGAGGCTTGTGAATAATTAATGATCCCATGTTTTATTCATGAAGACAATACCGTTTAGAATCTCTGTAAGGTTAAAGAGTCACTCACACACACACACACACACACACACACACACACACACACACACACACACACACACACACACACACACACACACACACACACACACACACACACACACACACACAACGTGAGCATGAATATCTTACTGACTTTAAAAAACAACAACTGTGTCGTCAGTGTGTCACAAGACCGTGTTAGGCAGCTGAGCTAAAGCCTCTTCAAATCTTAGGCAAGGTCACTCGTCACCATCAGTTGCATGTGGTCAGTTTAGAGGATGTTATGGTCAGGTTCTGGTTGGGACCTTACCTTTAGTTGGCGGTCGTGGTCTCCACTACACAGTGTGTTAAGAGAGACCTTGAATGACTTCCACACCGGGCTGAGGTCATTCATCACCGTCTGAGAACACACACCAGTACTACTTACTTATTTTTACTTACCTCGTTTTTGGGGGTATCCGTACATTACTATTTATATTTTTTGACAACTTTTACTTTTACTTCAATATATTCCTAAAGAAAATAGTGTACCTTTTATGGCATACTTTTTTTAGTCCGTACTTAGCAGGACAGGAACAGGGTCAAATGCACACACTTATCAAGAGAACATCCCTGGTCATCCTTAATGCCTCTGATCTGGCGTTCTCACTAAACACACATGCTTGGTTTGTAAATGATGTCTGAGTGTTGGAGTGTGACCCTGCCTGTCGGCAAATGGAAGAAAAAAACCAAGACTATTGTGCTGTCTGGTTTGCTTAATAGGGTTAGGGTTACATGTACTTTTGATACTTAAGTATATTTATAACCAAATACTTTTACATTTACATTTACATTTAAGTCATTTGGCAGACGCTCTTATCCAGAGCGACTTACACTCAAGTAGTATTTTACTGGGTCAGTGTGTTATATCTGGAGTACTTCTCCTGTCCTATCCGGTGTCCTGTGTGAATTTAAGTATGCTCTCTCTAATTCTCTCTTTCTCTCTTTCTTTCTCTCTCTCGGAGGACCTGAGCCCTAGGACCATGCCTCAGGACTACCTGACATGATGACTCCTTGCTGTCCCCAGTCCACCTGGCCGTGCTGCTGCTCCAGTTTCAACTGTTCTGCCTGTGATTATTATTAATTGACCATGCTGGTCATTTATGAACATTTGAACATCTTGGCCATGTTCTGTTACAATCTCCACCCGGCACTGCCAGAAGAGGACTGGCCACCCCTCATAGCCTGGTTCCTCTCTAGGTTTCTTCCTAGGTTTTGGCCTTTCTAGGGAGTTTTTCCTAGACACCGTGCTTCTACACCTGCATGTTTGGGGTTTTAGGCTGGGTTTCTGTACAGCACTTTGAGATATCAGCTGATGTACGAAGGGCTATATAAATAAATTTGATTTGAAGGTCTCTTCACTTTTACTCAAGTATGACACTTGGGTACTTTTTCTACCACTGCACACATCAATATCATCATCTGTGCTCGTACTGTCTGTGAGTGGCCAGGTGGCAGGTTGCCTAGCGGTTAAGAGCGTTGGGCCAGTAGACAGAAGGTCGCTGGTTCTAATCCCTGAGCTGAAAAGGTGAAACATCTGCCAGTATTCCCATGTGAACAAGGCACTTAACCATAATTGCTCCTGTGAGTCGGTCTGGATAAGAGTGTCTGCTAAATTACTAAAATGTGTGTCTGTGTGCAATTTACCTCAGTTCTGTGAACAAGTGATCCACTGCCATCATCATTTATTCTGAAGATTTCCAAAAATGGATCTGATTTACTGAAGAAATCCTACAGAAAAACACACACATCATGTTTGATAATCAGCTTGATCAATTGTTTATTCAGCTAAGCAGTGGTGTAAAGTAACTAAGTAAAAAAAATATGTTGAAGTACAACTTAAATCGTTTTGGGGGGATATCTGTACTATTATTTATATGTTTTATAACTTTTCCACTGCAGTCGTGGCCAAAAGTTTTGAGAATGACACGAATATTAATTTTCACAAAGTTTGCTGCTTCAGTGTCTTTAGATATTTTTGTCAGATGTTACTATGGAATACTGAAGTATAATTACAAGCATTTCATAAGTGTCAAAGGCTTTTATTGACAATTACATGAAGTTGATGCAAAGAGTCAATATTTGCAGTGTTGACCCTTCTTTATCAAGACCTCTGCAATCCGCCCTGGCATGTTGTCAATTAACTTCTGGGCCACATCCTGACTGATGGCAGCCCATTCTTACATAATCAATGCTTGGAGTTTGTCAGAATTTGTGGGGTTTTGTTTGTCCACCCGCCTCTTGAGGATTGACCACAAGTTCTCAATGGGATTAAGGTCTGGGGAGTTTCCTGGCCATGGACCCAAAATATGGATGTTTTGTTCCCCGAGACACTTAGTCATCACTTTTGCCCTATGGCAAGGTGCTCCATCATGCTGGAAAAGGAACTGTTCGTCACCAAATGTTCCTGGATGGTTGGGAGAAGTTGCTCTCGGAGGATGTGTTGGTACCATTCTTCATTCATGGCTGTGTTCTTAGGCAAAATTGTGAGTGAGCCCACTCCCTTGGCTGAGAAGCAACCCCAGACATGAATGTTCTCAGGATGCTTTACTGTTGGCATGACACAGGACTGATGGTAGTGGTCACCTTGTCTTCTCCGGACAAGCTTTTTTCAGGATGCCCCAAACAATCGTAAAGGCGATTCATCAGAGAAAATGACTTTACTCCAGTCCTCAGGAGTCCAATCCCAGTACCCTTTGCAGAATATCAGTCTGTCACTGATGTTTTTCCAGGAGAGAAGTGGCTTCTTTGCTGCCCTTCTTGACAGCAGGTCATCCTCCAAAAGTCTTCACCTCGCTGTGCGTGCAGATGCACTCACACCTGCCTGCTGCCATTCCTGAGCAAGCTCTGTACTGGTGGTGCCCCGATCCCGCAGACGGTCCTGGCCCTTGCTGGACTTTCTTGGGCGCCCTGAAGCCTTCATCACAACAATTGAACCGCTCTTCTTGAAGTTCTTGATGATCCGATAAATGGTTGATTTAGGTGCAATCTTACTGGCAGCAATATCCTTGCCTGTGAAGCCCCTTTTGTGCAAAGCAATGATGACGGCACGTGTTTCCTTGCAGGTAACCATGTTTGACAGAGGAAGAACAATGATTCCAAGCACCACCCTCCTTTTGAAGCTTCCAGTCTGTTATTCGAACTCAATCAGCATGACAGAGTGATCTCCAGCCTTGTCCTCGTCAACACTCACACCTGTGTTAACGAGAGAATCACTGACATGATGTCAGCTGGTCCTTGTGTGGCAGGGCTGAAATGCAGTGGAAATGTTTTTTTGTGATGTTTTTACATGGCAAAGAGGGACTTAGCAATTAATTACAATTAATTTGATCACTCTTCATAACATTCTGGAGTTTATGCAAATTGCCATCATACAAACTGAGGCAGCAGACTTTGTGAAAATGAATATTTGTGTCATTCTCAAAACTTTTGGCCACGACTGTACATGCCTAAAGAAAACATGTACTTTTTACTCCCATACATTTCCCCTAACACTCAAAAGTACTCACTACATTTCAAATGCTCAGGCAGGACAGCGATAAGGTGCAATTCACGCATCTATCAATATTGTTGTCCTCATTGCCTCTGGCTGGCAGACTCACTAAGCACAAATACTGTTTGTAAATGATGCCTGAGTGTTGGACTGTGGCCCTGGCTGCCCATGAATAAATTAAAAACAATACAATTGTGCCATCTGATTTGCTTGAAAATGCAATATAGAGAAATCGCTCTGTCATTTCCAAATTCTAATAGTGTGACAGGTGTCGTCGGAAGGATGAGTCCAAGGCACAGCGTTCTTTGAGTTGCACATAATTTATTAACGAAGTGAAACTTTAGAAAAGACAAAACAATAAAGAATACAACGACCGAACAGCTTTGTTGTGCAAACTACCTGCACACAAACCAAGAACAAGATCCCACGCAGAAGGAGGGAAAGGGCTGCCTAAGTATGATCCCCAATCAGAGACAACGATAGGCAGCTGCCTCTGATTTGGAACCATACTCGGCCAAAAACAAAGAAATAAAGAACATAGAATGCCCACCCAAATCACACCTTGACCTAACCAAAATAGAGACATAAAAAGGCTCTCTAACGTCAGGGCGTGACAAATAGTTAGTCTAATTTCAGTTTATATGACAAAACAAGCAGTCATTTTGTAGAGAATCATTGTACCATCTAAACCTCTGTGGAAAAAATATTTTCCATAAGCAAAAAGCTGTTCAGCTGTTTGAAGCTGGTGTAAAAAAAACAAATGTTAAAAAAAGCAAACGCAAAAACGAAACTTAAGAACGAGAAGCATAGAGATGGCTTACATAGAACATATTTTCCGCTTCTTAGACTTCCCTTTGATGAGAATGACAGATCTATAACACACATTTCAATGTGAATTTGGTCAGGTCGCCCAAAATGTTACATACTGTAACATTATATAGAGCATTTGATGTATAGCATTTACTTTTTACTTTAACTCAAGTGTGACAGTTGAATAGTTTCCCACCGCTGTATAAGTACATATCAAACCAGATAGATACTTTTAGAATTGTATTTAAGTCATATTTTACTGGGTGACTTTCACTTTTACTTGAGTCATTGTCTATTAAAGTATCTTTACTTTTACTTTTTCCACCCCTGCAGCTAAAGAATAATCAATCACTCTCTTCCACTTCCTCTCCTCTCCTCTCCTCTCCTCTCCTCTCCTCTCCTCTCCTCTCCTCTCCTCTCCTCTCCTCTCCTCTCCTCTCCTTCTATTCATTATATTTTTTCTCTCTTCTCCACCCCTCCTACGTCCTCTCATCTCCTTCTCTTCTTGCTCTTCTCCACCCCTCCTGGAGCGGTATGTACTGGAGCGGTATGTACTGGAGCGGTATGTACTGGAGCGGCAGGTAGCCTGGAGCGGCAGGTAGCCTGGAGCGGTATGTACTGGAGCGGCAGGTAGCCTGGAGCGGCAGGTAGCCTGGAGCGGTATGTACTGGAGCGGTATGTACTGGAGCGGTAGTTAGCCTGGAGCGGTATGTACTGGAGCGGTATGTACTGGAGCGGCAGGTAGCCTGGAGCGGTATGTACTGGGACGGTAGTTAGCCTGGAGCGGTATGTACTGGAGCAGTAGTTAGCCTGGAGCGGTATGTACTGGAGCGGTATGTACTGGAGCAGTAGTTAGCCTGGAGTGGTATGTACTGGAGCGGTATGTACTGGAGCAGTAGTTAGCCTGGAGTGGTATGTACTGGAGCGGTATGTACTGGAGCGGCAGGTAGCCTGGAGCGGTATGTACTGGAGCGGTATGTACTGGAGCAGTAGTTAGCCTGGAGTGGTATGTACTGGAGCGGTATGTACTGGAGCAGTAGTTAGCCTGGAGTGGTATGTACTGGAGCGGTATGTACTGGAGCAGTAGTTAGCCTGGTGCGGTATGTACTGGAGCGGTATGTACTGGAGCGGCAGGTAGCCTGGAGCGGTATGTACTGGAGCGGCAGGTACTGGAGCGGCAGGTAGCCTGGAGTGGTATGTACTGGAACGGTATGTACTGGAGCGGTATGTACTGGAGCGGTATGTACTGGAGCGGTTGGTAGCCTGGAGCGGTATGTACTGGAGCGGTAGTTAGCCTGGAGTGGTATGTACTGGAGCGGTATGTACTGGAGCGGTAGTTAGCCTGGAGCGGTATGTACTGGAGCGGCATGTACTGGAACGGCAGGTAGCCTGGAGTGGTATGTACTGGAGCGGTATGTACTGGAGCGGTTGGTAGCCTGGAGCGGTATGTACTGGAGCGGTATGTACTGGAGCGGTTGGTAGCCTGGAGCGGTATGTACTGGAGCGGTATGTACTGGAGCGGTATGTACTGGAGCGGCAGGTAGCCTGGAGCGGTATGTACTGGGACGGTAGTTAGCCTGGAGTGGTATGTACTGGAGCGGTATGTACTGGAGCGGTTGGTAGCCTGGAGCGGTATGTACTGGAGCGGTATGTACTGGAGCGGCAGGTAGCCTGGAGCGGTATGTACTGGAGCGGTATGTACTGGAGCAGTAGTTAGCCTGGAGTGGTATGTACTGGAGCGGTATGTACTGGAGCAGTAGTTAGCCTGGTGCGGTATGTACTGGAGCGGTATGTACTGGAGAGGTTGGTAGCCTGGAGCGGTATGTACTGGAGCGGTATGTACTGGAGCGGTTGGTAGCCTGGAGCGGTATGTACTGGAGCGGTATGTACTGGAGCGGTTGGTAGCCTGGAGCGGTATGTACTGGAGCGGTATGTACTGGAGCGGTTGGTAGCCTGGAGCGGTATGTACTGGAGCGGTAGTTAGCCTGGAGCGGTATGTACTGGAGCGGTATGTACAGGAGCGGTAGTTAGCCTGGAGCGGTATGTACTGGAGCGGTATGTACTGGAGCGGTAGTTAGCCTGGTGCGGTATGTACTGGAGCGGTAGTTAGCCTGGAGCGGTATGTACTGGAGCGGTATG
The DNA here is from genome assembly GCF_036934945.1 of Oncorhynchus masou masou. Classification (NCBI taxonomy): domain Eukaryota; kingdom Metazoa; phylum Chordata; class Actinopteri; order Salmoniformes; family Salmonidae; genus Oncorhynchus; species Oncorhynchus masou. The sequence goes on from NC_088223.1 coordinate 12,583,847, forward strand.
TACTGGAGCGGTAGTTAGCCTGGAGCGGTATGTACTGGTGTGGTATGTACCGGAGCGGTTAAGAGCATTGGGCCATTAACAGAAAGATTGCTGCTTTTTATCCCCGAGCCGACGAGGTGAACATACTGTCGATGTGCCCTCGAGCAAGGTACTTAACCCTAATTGCTCCTTTGAGTAGCTCTGGATAAGAGCGTCTGCTAAATGACTCAAACGTAAATGTTTTAATTATTAAACCCACTGTATTCTATATGTACACACACACTCACCTTGTCGTCTAGTTTCCGGGCTCTGAAGGAGAGTTCTACGTAGTCATCATTACCTGACAACTCCTCTGATGTTACCTAGAGCAGAAAGATCATCATCATCGGTCTGTATGTGTGTGTGTGTGTGTGTGTGTGTGTGTGTGTGTGTGTGTGTGTGTGTGTGTGTGTGTGTGTGTGTGTGTGAACTTTGTACCGTGATGGAGGACTTGCTGGTAGCGTTTCCCTGTTTAAGTAACGCTTTGGACAGTTTCCTCTGGGACACGATCTGCAACGTGCAGCAAAGAAAGAAAGAAAGAAAGAAAGAAAGACAGACAGACAGACAGACAGACAGACAGAAAGGGTTACAGCAGATACCACACTAATCTTTCCTTCTGTCCTAACATGCAATCCTCACATGCAACAACCTGTCCCAATGTACGCTGTCCTGTCCCAATGTGCGTGGGCCTGTCCCAGTGTACACTGGCCTGTCCCAATGTACACTGTCCTGTCCCAACGTGCACTGGCCTGTCCCAACGTGCACTGGTCTGTCCCAACGTGCACTGGCCTGTCCCAACGTGCACTGGCCTGTCCCAATGTGCACTGGCCTGTCCCAACATGCACTGGCATGTCCCAACTTGCACTGGCATGTCCTCATGTGCACCTACCTGTCCCAACGTGCACTCCATAGCCCCGAGGCAGTCTGTGTCTCTGAGTCCGTTGTGAGCGGGACTGATATCATGTAGCTCATAGCGAAGACGCTGCACCTCCTCAAAGTAGAAGTCAACCAGTAACACCTTAGAGAACACTGGACTGATACAGCTACGGATCACCTCTGTCCGGTCCACCTATACACACACACACACACACACACACACACACACACACACACACACACACACACACACACACACACACACACACACACACACACACACACACACACACACACACACACACACACACACACACACACACACGTGTCATGTTTACTGTTAATTTTTATTGTTTATTTCACTTTATATATTATCTACCTCACTTGCTGTGGCAATGTTAACACATGTTTCCCATGCCAATAAAGCCCTTGAATTGAATTGATAGAAAGATAGATAGATAGATATATATATAGATAGATAGATAGATAGATAGATAGATAGATAGATAGATAGATAGATAGATAGATAGATAAAGGAAGAGAGAGGTAGGTGGATGGAGGGAGAGATGGAGGGAGAGAGAGAGATAGAGATAGATGGAGGTAGAGACAGTACCTCAAACCACTGTCCGTGTGACTGCATCTTGAGGACAACACAGGGGTCTGGTTTAGAAAGGGCATCTCGGTCTGAGATCCCTTGACAAGCCACTCTCAGCTCAACCTGTCATCAATCAAGCAGTCAATCATTCAATCAATCAATTTGTCAATGAATCATTTTGTCAATCCATCAATCAATAAAGTGTGTATGAGCTACCTTGGTCAGACAGGAAGAGTTGCACAGGCCAAGGGTCGCCTCTGCAGACTCGTAGATGTTACTCATGCTGGACACACACAGGGCCTGCAGACACACAAACACTTTAGTGAGAACTCTCTCTCTCTCACACACACACACACACCTTAGGGAGAACACACCCTCCTAAACAAACCCCTCCTCTGTTACAACATGAGAAGATGCAGTGGTGCTGAGTAAGCAGTGAGCAGTTCTTATGTTCAAGGTCAAGACTCGCACACACAAACACACAGACACACAAACACACAAACACACAAACACACAGACACACAAACACACAGACACACAGACACACAAACACACAAACACACAGACACACAAACACACAAACACACAGACACACAAACACACAGACACACAGACACACAGACACACAAACACACAAACACACAGACACACAGACACACAAACACACAAACACACACACACTGTGCTGACTTACCAGAATAACAGAAACATCGCCTCATATTCCAGTTTTCTGACCAACAGCAGCTCGGGGAGGCCTGTTCTACATTATATTCTACATTCTATTCTATATTATATTCTATATTCTATTCTACATGCTATTCTACATTCTATTCACATTCTATTCTATATTCTATTCTACATTCTATTGTATGTTCTATTCTACATGCTATTCTACATTATATTCTACATTCTATTCTATATTCTATATTCTATTCTACTTTCTATTCTACATGCTATTCTACATTCTATTCACATTCTATTCTATATTCTATTCTACATTCTATTGTATGTTCTATTCTACATGCTATTCTACATTATATTCTATGTTCTAGTCTACATGCTATTCTATATTCTATTCTACATTATATTGTACATGCCATTCTACATTATTTTCTTCATGCTATTCTACATTATATTCTACATGCTATTCTACATTCTATTCTACATTACATTCTATTCTACATTACATTCTATTCTACATGCCATTCTACATTACAGTCTACATTCTATTCTACATTATATTCTACATTCCCTCTCTCGCTTTCTCTCTCTTTAATGCCACATCCCGTGGTTTGGTAGCAAACTCAATATGACCCAGTTCTGTTCTGCAGTATGCTCTCTCTGCCTCTCTCTCTCTTTCTCTCTCGTACTCTTTCTCCTTTATATTTCATGCATTCAGTGTGTGTGAAAGGTTCAGAGCAGGGAGCAAGAAATGGACAACTCTATATCCAAACATCTCTCTGTCTTTTCACAGCGCGACTAGACAGAATCGGAACCAATCACTGTTCAGAGATCCGTTATCCCTGACCTCTGACCTTTAAATGGACTCAGAAACACTGACAAAATGTGCATATGTCTGCAAGCCTGTGTGATTGTGTGTGCGTGTGTGTGTGTGCGTGTGTGTGAGAGAGAGAGAGAAAGATAGAGTGTGTGAGTGCAGGTACTGACATTAATGAATCCTTAGGACAGGAAGGTCCCTGCTGAGTTGTCCCTCCACAGCTACTATATCACTCTCTCTCTGTCACCTGTGACACACACACACACACACCTTATTATTGTTCCAGTCAGTAACTTACCTCAAGTACCAGGTAGAGTAGAGCAGAGCAGAGCTGGAGGAAACTCCACTGTTTGGTGGAATCACAGTGACTTCTCGCTCCTCACACACTCTGCACCCATCCCTCCTTTCTCTCTCTCTCTCTCTCTTGCTCTCTCTCTCTCTCTTGCTCACTCTCTCTCTCTTTTTCCGCTCTCTCTCTCTCTCTCTCGCGCTCTCTCTCTCTTGCTCTCTCTCTTGCTCACTCTCTCTCTCTTTTTCCGCTCTCTCTCTCTCTCTCTCGCGCTCTCTCTCTCTTGCTCTCTCTCTTGCTCTCTCTCTCTCTCTCTCTCTTTCTTTCTTTGCCTCCCGCTCTCCGTCAGCTAAGCTGTATAAGTACTGAGGACCACGATGCAGTAGCCTCCTTATAGTATGAATGGGTGAAAATCTCTCTCTCTCTCTCCCTCTCTCCCTTTCTCTCTCTCTCTCTCTCTCTCTCTCTCTCTCTCTCTCTCTCTCTCTCTCTCTCTTTCTGTGTCTATATTTCTGTCTCTCTCCCTCTCTGTCTCCTTCCAGTAAATGATGGTGCAGCGCCGGTTAACGTAGTTATGTTCCCCCCGAGCTGTAAAGCCACGGGACTGGGTTTGATGTAATGTAATGGTACAACGGCGACCCCCAGTGGCGGATAGAAGTGACTGCCCTTTACTGTGCGATGAGCTGCCCCATCCATTTATTTACATGACATTAGTGCATTCATCCTAAAATAGCTATGAAAAAAATCCCTCGAATTCAGATAAACATAATCCTGCTGTGTTGTCTCAGATCCCCATCAGAATTGGTACTTTACGTTTTTGGATGCAAGACCAAATCTCTGTTATACGTTTATGTTCCTGAATTTGATGTGCCGATACTGTATGTTCTTGTCGGCGGGCATGCTGTCCGGTCCTCTGGCAGTCTCTGTGGGTGTGCCACAGGGTTCAATTCTCGGGCCGACTCTTTTCTCTGTATATATCAATGATGTTGCTCTTGCTGCGGGCGATTCCCTGATCCACCTCTATGCAGACGACACCATTCTGTATACTTCCGGCCCGTCCTTGGACACTGTGCTATCTAACCTCCAAACGAGCTTCAATGCCATACAACACTCCTTCCGTGGCCTCCAACTGCTCTTAAACGCTAGTAAAACCAAATGCATGCTTTTCAACCGTTCGCTGCCTGCACCCGACTAGCGCCCGACTAGCGCCCGACTAGCATCACCACCCTGGATGGTTCCGACCTAGAATATGTGGACATCTATAAGTACCTAGGTGTCTGGCTAGACTGTAAACTCTCCTTCCAGACTCATAACAAACATCTCCAATCTAAAATCAAATCTAGAATCGGCTTTCTATTCCTCAACAAAGCCTCCTTCACTCACACCGCCAAACTTACCCTAGTAAAACTGACTATCCTACCGATCCTAGACTTCGGCGATGTCATCTACAAAATAGCTTCCAATACTCTACTCAGCAAACTGGATGCAGTTTATCACAGTGCCACCTGTTTTGTTACTAAAGCACCGTATACCACCCACCACTGCGACCTGTATGCTCTAGTCGGCTGGCCCTCGCTACATATTCGTCGCCAGACCCACTGGCTCCAGGTCATCTACAAGTCCATGCTAGGTAAAGCTCCGCCTTATCTCAGTTCACTGGTCACGATGGCAACACCCACCCGTAGCATGCGCTCCAGCAGGTGTATATCACTGATCATCCCTAAAGCCAACACCTCATTTGGCCGCCTTTCATTCCAGTTCTCTGCTGCCTGTGACTGGAACGAATTGCAAAAATTGCTGAAGTTGGAGAATTTTATCTCCCTCACCAACTTCAAACATCTGCTATCTGAGCAGCTAACCGATCGCTGCAGCTGTACATAGTCTATCAGTAAATAGCCCACCCAATTTTACCTACCTCTTCCCCATACTGTTTATATTTATTTACTTTTCTGCTCTTTTGCACACCAATATCTCTACCTGTACATGACCATCTGATCATTTATCACTCCAGTGTTAATCTGCAAAATTGTAATTATTTGCCTACCTCCTCATGCCTTTTTCACATAATGTATATAGACTTTTTTTTCTGCTGTGTTATTGACTTGTTAATTGTTTACTCCATGTGTAACTCTGTGTTGTCTGTTCACACTGCTATGCTTTATCTTGGCCAGGTCGCAGTTGCAAATGAGAACTTGTTCTCAACTAGCCTACCTGGTTAAATTAAGGTGAAATAAATAATAATAAAAAAATGTAGAAGACTAAGTGTACTCCGTTGAACTGTTGCCGATAGTAGTTGCTCTCCAGTGGGTAGAGGATGTTCAACCTGTTAGAATTATAGTATGCTCAGATTCTGTATTGAACAGTTTATCATCTGGTAAATCTGATAGGAGTGCCCTACTATTGGAGGTATTCATGTCATTATGGAGAATTGAGAGAATGGGTGTAGTAGTGAGACTCTGCTGGGTCCCAGCCCATTCGGGTGTGGAAGGGAATTCAATTGTAGACCAGTTAGCCAAAATAACTTCAAAACGAGATATAATTGACATTAATGTTTCCCTGGGTAGAGGTGAGGCCAAATATAAGATCAGAGACATTTTGATAGATGTGTGGCAAAAGGGATGGGGACTCTGAGCCCAAGGGCCCGGCCTTTATATGCCCTCCAAAGAAAGGTCAGTGGACCAAGATTCAATGGTCATTGAACTCATCATTACATCTGGTTGGTAATGGTCGATGAAACGGTTGAACATGTGTTGTGATATTGTTGTAAGTACGTTGAAGAGAGGGAAAGAATGAAGTGTAGGGTCATTGAGGTTGGACGGGTTTGGATGGGGGTCGGAAGGGATTTGGGGGATAGAGGGTCTATTAGAAGTTAGCAGGGCTCTTTTTAATTTTCTCAGAATGTGAGCTCATGTTGCAGCCTGCCATTATATCATAGAAGAAGAAGAAGGAGCGAGAGAGAGAGAGAAAGAGAAAGAGAGAGACAGAGAGAGAGAGAGAGAGAGAGAAAGAGAGAGACATAGAGAGAGAGAGACATAGAGAGAGAGAGAGAGAGAGAGAGAGAGAGAAAGAGAGAGACAGAGAGAAAGAGAGAGACAGAGAGAAAGGGAGAGACAGAGAGAAAGAGAGAGACAGAGAGAGAGACAGAGAGAGGGAGAGAGAAAAAAAGAGAGTGAGACAGAGAGAAAAAAAGAGAGTGAGACAGAGAGAGAGAGAGAGAGAGAGAGAGAGAGACATAGAGAGAGGGAGAGAGAGAGAGAGGGAGAGAGAAAAAAAGATAGTGAGACAGAGAGAGAGGGAGAGAGAGAGAGAGAGAGAGAGAAAAAGAGAGTGAGACAGAGAGAGAGAGAGAGAGAGAGAGAGAGAGAGAGAGAGAGAGAGAGAGAGAGAGAGAGAGAGAGAGAGAGACAGAGAGAGGGAGAGAGAGAGAGAGAGAGGAGAGAAAAAAAGAGAGTGAGACAGAGAGAGAGGGAGAGAGAGAGAGTGAGACAGAGAGAAAAAAAGAGAGTGAGACAGAGAGAGAGAGAGAGAGAGAGAGACAGAGAGAGAGAGAGAGAGAGAGACAGAGAGGGAGAGAGAGAGAGAGAGGGAGAGAGAAAAAAAGAGAGTGAGACAGAGAGAGAGGGAGAGAGAGAGAGAGAGAGAGAGAGAGAGAGGCAGGTAGGCAGAGGAAAAGGAGATGGTTTGTTAAAGAAGAATGGAAGAAAGTGTAAGCAGAGTGAGTTGAAGGCAAGAGGAGAAATGGAAGTAAATGAGGCCGAAGTATCGAAGGTGGTAGGTGTGGTGAAGCTCTCGGATTCTGAAGCTTGCACCAAGGGTCATGATAAAGATGAGTCTGTGACAGTAGGAGTGAAGTTTTGGGAAAAAGTAGACCATTTTCTTTTGGCTGATCCATTTGTGGTTTCAGAGCGGGTGAAAACAGAGTTGGGTGCTGTGAGGGTTACCAGAAGGGATCTTGTGATAATTGTATGCGTTTCTGCTGGTCAGAGGGAGCAGGCATTTTGTGTTAAACGAATGGGGGGGACAAGAGATGTGAATTGTTTTGCTCTCAAGTAAAGGGCGGCATTGAAATGAGTGATTACTGGGGTAGCGGTAAATGTGATAGCTGACCAGCTGAAGGGGAAGGGTGTTTGGGGAAGGGTGTTTGGGGAAGGGTGTTTGTGATGCTTGTCGTGTGACTCAGGAGAAACAGAAGAGTTATTGGCTGTTCTTTTGAGTTGTGATGTTGAGTCTTTTCCCAACAAAGTGATGTTAGGGTGTATAAGTTTTCCTGTACGAGATTTTGTGCCGAATACAATACGTTGTTACAGGTGTCAGGCTTATGGGCAGCTGGCAGCCGTGTGCAGGTGGGAGGGTCCAGCAGTGTGTAGGAGGGAGGGTCCAGCAGTGTGTAGGAGTGAGGGTCCAAGGTGTGAGACGTGTGCAGAAGGGCATGAGACAAAGGAATGTGTAGCATTGGGGAAGGTAGTTGTATGTATTAATTGTAGGGGTGCCCATGGGACTGGGGATCAGAAATGTCCCGTTCGAGAGAGGCAGGTTGAGGTTTCCAGGATTAGAATAGCTCAGAAGTTGTCATATGCTGAGGCAGTGAAGAAAGTAGAGGAAGAAAGGTTAAAGGGCAGGGATCCTGACAGGATTGGTAGATTTGATTTGACCAATTAACTCTGGGTTTTGTCAGGGTAACTCTGGGTTTTGTCAGTCCGTCAGGGTAACTCTGGGTTTTGTCATTCCGTCAGGGTGACTCTGGGTTTTGTCATTCTGTCAGGGTAACTCTGGGTTTTGTCATTCTGTCAGAGTAACTCTGGGTTTTGTCATTCCGTCAGGGTAACTCTGGGTTTTGTCATTCCGTCAGGGTAACTCTGGGTTTTGTCATTCCGTCAGGGTAACTCTGGGTTTTGTCATTCCGTCAGGGTAACTCTGGGTTTTGTCATTCCGTCGGGGTGACTCTGGGTTTTGTCATTCTGTCAGGGTAACTCTGGGTAACTCTGGGTTTTGTCATTCCGTCAGGGTAACTCTGGGTTTTGTCATTCTGTCAGGGTAACTCTGGGTAACTCTGGGTTTTGTCATCCCGTCAGGGTGACTCTGGGTTTTGTCATTCCGTCAGGGTAACTCTGGGTTTTGTCATTCCGTCAGGGTAACTCTGGGTTTTGTCATTCCGTCAGGGTAACTCAGGGTGGGACAATGAACAGAAGATTTCTATCCTCCATGAGAACTTTCAGACACTGATACCAGACCACAACTTTGAAGAGGTCATCGTCAGACCATCTGACAGAAAGGTACAGGCCCTAACCTCTGAGCCTCAGTCAGAAAGATTTGAAAATAGTTATGTTATTAAACTACTTATTCCTTCGCTCTCTCCTTGTCTCTCTCTCTCTCTGCTAGTCTCGCTCTCTCTCCTTGTCTCACGCTCTCTCTGCTAGTCTTGCGCTCTCTCTCACTTTTGTCTCGCGCTCTCTCTCCTTGTTTCGCTCTCTCTCCTTGTCTCACGCTCTCTCTGCTAGTCTCGCGCTCTCTCTCTCCTTGTTTCGCTCTCTCTCCTTGTCTCACACTCTCTCTCCTAGTCTCGCGCTCTCTCTCTCTGTCCATCCTCTCCTCTGTCTGTTTGTTCATGAGAAGGAGGGTCAAGCTGGAGATGACCAGGTGTTTCTGCTCAAGCTACAGGTGAGACTGTGTGTCTGTCTGTCTGTCTGTCTGTCTGTCTGTCTGTCTGTCTGTCTGTCTGTCTGTCTGTCTGTCTGTCTGTCTGTCTGTCTGTCTGTCTGTCTGTCATCTCTAATGTTTGTGGTTTCAGTCAATTCAATTCAATTCAAGGGCTTCATTGGCATGGGAAACATGTGTTAACATTGCCAAAGCAAGTGAGGTAGATAATATATAAAGTGAAATAAACAATAAAAATTAACAGTAGACATCACACATACAGAAGTTTCAAAACAATAAAGACATTACAAATGTCATATTATATATATATATATATATATATATACAGTGTTTTAACAATGTACAAATGGTAAAGGACAATAGATAAAATAAACAAGCATAGATATGGATTGTATTTACAATGGTGTGTGTTCTTCACTGGTTGCCCTTTTCTCGTGGCAACAGGTCACAAATCTTGCTGCTGTGATGGCACACTGTGGAATTTCACCTGTGGAATTTCACCCAGTAGATATGGGAGTTTTTCAAAATTGGATTTGTTTTCGAATTCTTTGTGGATCTGTGTAATCTGAGGGAAATATGTCTCTCGAATATGGTCATACATTGGGCAGGAGGTTAGGACGTGCAGCTCAGTTTCCACCTCATTTTGTGTCATTTTGTGGGCAGTCAGCACATAGCCTGTCTTCTCTTGAGAGTCATGTCTGCCTACGGCGGCCTTTCTCAATAGCAAGGCTATGCTCGCTGAGTCTGTACATAGTCAAAGTTTTCCTTAATTTTGGGTCAGTCACAGTGGTCAGGTATTCTGCCGCTGTGTACTCTCTGTGTAGGGCCAAATAGCATTCTAGTTTGCTCTGTTTTTTTGTTAATTCTTTCCAATGTGTCAAGTAATTATCTTTTTGTTTTCTCATGATTTGGTTGGGTCTAATTGTGCTGCTGTCCTGGGGCTCTGTAGGGTGTGTTTGTGTTTATGAACAGAGCCCCAGGACCAGATTGCTTAGGGGACTCTTCTCCAGGTTCATCTCTCTGTAGGTGATGGCTTTGTTATGGACGGTTTGGGAATCGCTTCCTTTTAGGTGGCTATAGAATTTAACGTCTCTTTTCTGGATTTTGATAATTAGTGGGTATCGGCCTAATTCTGCTCTGCATGCATTATTTGGTGTCCTACGTTGTACACGGAGGATATTTTTGCAGAATTCTGAGTGCAGAGTCTCAATTTGGTGTTTGTCCCATTTTGTGAAGTCTTAGTTGGTGAGCGGACCCCAGACCTCACAACCATAAAGGGCAATGGGCTCTATGACTGATTCAAGTATTTTTAGCCAAATCCAAATTGGTATGTTGAAATTTATGTTCCTTTTGATGGCATAGAATGCCCTTCTTGCCTTGTCTCTCAGATCGTTCACAGCTTTGTGGAAGTTACCTGTGGCGCTGATGTTTAGGCCAAGCTATGTATAGTTTTTTGTGTGCTCTAGGGCAACAGTGTCTAGATGGAATTTGTATTTGTGGTCCTGGTGACTGGACCTTTTTTGGAACACCATTATTTTGGTCTTACTGAGATTTACTGTCAGGGCCCAGGTCTGACAGAATCTGTGCATAAGGTCTAGGTGCTGCTGTAGGCCCTCCTTGGTTGGTGACAGAAACACCAGATCATCAGCAAACAGCAGACATTTGACTTCCGATTCTAGTAGGGTGCTGCAGACTTTATCTAGTGCCCGCGCCAATTCGTTGATATATATGTTGAAGAGGGTGGGGCTTAAGCTGCATCCCTGTCTAACCCCACGACCCTGTGTGAAGAAATGTGTGTTTTTTGCCAATTTTAACCTCACACTTGTTGTTTGTGTACATGGATTTTATAATGTCGTATGTTTTACCCCCAACACCACTTTCCATCAGTTTGTATAGCAGACCCTCATGCCAAATTGAGTCGAAGGCTTTTTAGAAATCAACAAAGCATGAGAAGATGGTCTGTTGTACGGTAATTTGGTAAAAAGCCAATTTGACATTTGCTCAGTACATTGTTTTCATTGAGGAAGTGTTCGAGTCTGCTGTTAATGATAATGCAGAGAATTTTCCCAAGGTTACTGTGGACGCATATTCCACGGTAGTTATTGGGGTCAAATTTGTCTCCACTTTTGTGGATTGGGGTGATCAGTTCTTGGTTCCAAATATTGGGGAAGATGCTAGAGCTAAGGATGATGTTAAAGAGTTTTAGTATAGCCAATTGGAATTTGTTGTCTGTATATTTGATAATTTCATTGAGGATACCATCAACACCACAGGCCTTTTTGGGTTGGAGGGTTTTTATTTTGTCCTGTAACTCATTCAATGTAATTGGAGGATCCAGTGGATTCTGGAAGTCTTTAATAGTTGATTCTAAGATCTGTATTTGATCATGTATATGTTTTTGCTCTTTATTCTTTGTTATAGAGCCAAAAAGATTGGAGAAGTGGTTTACCCATACATCTCCATTTTGGATAGATAATTCTTCGTGTTGTTGTTTGTTTAGTGTTTTCCAATTTTCCCAGAAGTGGTTAGAGTCTATGGATTCTTCAATTACATTGAGCTGATTTCTGACATGATGTTCCTTCTTTTTCCATAGTGTATTTTTGTATTGTTTTAGTGATTCACCGTAGTGAAGGCGTAGACTCAGGTTTTCCGGGTCTCTATGTTTTTGGTTGGACAGGTTTCTCAATTTCTTTCTTAGATTTTTGCATTCTTCATCAAACCATTTGTCATTGTTGTTAATTTTTTCGGTATTCTATTTGAGATTTTTAGGATTGATAGGGAAGCTGAGAGGTCAAATATACTGTTAAGATTTTCTACTGCCAAGTTTACACCTTCACTATTACAGTGGAACGTTTTACCCAGGAAATTGTCTAAAATGGATTGAATTTGTTGTTGCCTAATTGTTTTTTGGTAGGTTCCCAAACTGCATTCCTTCCATCTATAGCATTTCTTAATGTTACTCAGTTCCTTTGGCTTTGATGCCTCATGATTGAGTATTGCTCTGTTTAAGTAGGCTGTGATTTTGCTGTGGTCTGATAGGGGTGTCAGTGGGCTGACTGTGAACGCTCTGAGAGACTGTGGGTTGAGGTCAGTGATAAAGTAGTCTACAGTACTACTGCCAAGAGATGAGCTATAGGTGTATCTACCATAGGAGTCCCCTCGAAGCCTACCATTGACTATGTACATACCCAGCGTGTGACAGAGCTGCAGGAGTTGTGACCCGTTTTTGTTGGTTATGTTGTCATAGTTGTGCCTAGGGGGGCATATGTGGGAGGGAATGCTGTCACCTGCAGGCAGGTGTTTGTCCCCCTGTGTGCTGTGGGTGTCAGGTTCTTGTCCGGTTCTGGCATTTAGGTCGCCACAGACTAGTACATGTCCCTGGGCCTGGAAATGATTGATTTCCCCCTCCAGGATGGAGAAGCTGTCTTCATTAAAATATGGGGATTCTAGTGGGGGGATATAGGTAGCACACAGGAGGACATTTTTCTCCGTTAGGATATTTTCCTTTTCAATTTCTAGCCAAATGTAGAATGTTCCTGTTTTGATTAATTTAATGGAGTGAGTTAGGTCTGCTCTATACCAAATTAGCATACCCCCTGAGTCCCTTCCCTGTTTCACACCTGGTAGTTTGGTGGATGGGACTACCAGCTCTCTGTAACCTAGAGGGCAACCAGTGGGTCTGTCTCCTCTATACCAGGTTTCTTGCAGGATGACAATGTCTGTATTACCGATTTCTTTGGTGAAGTCCGGGTTTCTGCTCTTTAGGCCAAAGGCAGATGACCTCAGGCCTTGTATATTCCAGGATGATATAGTGAAGGCTTTTTGTTCCAGAGTGTCCAATGTTGTTGGTCGTGGTTTGGCCTCAGGCCAGTAAGTGTGTGTAGAGCCTGCTGAGCATGTGGTACATGCCATTGGCGAGTGTGAGAGTTGGGACTGTTTGCCCGCTCACTACCTGGGCGTATGTGTGGCTTCCATGTTGAGGCCCTTTTTGCGGGGGTGGGGTGCATGGAGTGGCTTGGAGATCTGATCTGATCTCAGTCTCCAAACAACCTTCTCTCTCTCTCTCTCTCTCTCTCTCTCTCTCTCTCTCTCTCTCTCTCTCTCTCTCTCTCTCTCTCTCTGCAGAGCTTAATAGTAATGTGTGTGTTGTGTTGCAGGTTCTAAGCTGGGTCTGAGTGATGTCCCTAACTCACCCCCACGACAGACCACCTCGGCCCTAACTCGCCCCCAGGACAGACCACCTCGCCCCTAACTCACCCCTAACTCACCCCCAAGACAGACCACCTCCTCCCTAACTCGCCCCAGACCACCTCCCCCCAGACCACCTCCTCCCTAACTCGCCCCCAAGACAGACCAACTCGCCCCTAACTCACCTCTAACTCGCCCCCAAGACAGACCAACTCACCCCTAACTCACCTCTAACTCGCCCCCAAGACAGACCAACTCACCCCTAACTCACCTCTAACTCGCCCCAGACCACCTCCCCCCAGACCACCTTGCCCCTAACTCACCCCCAAGACAGACCACCTCCTCCCTAACTCGCCCCCAAGACAGACCAACTCGCCCCTAACTCACCCCTAATTCACCTCTAACTCGCCCCAGACTAACTCGCCCCAGACCACCTCGCCCCTAACTCGCCCCCAAGACAGACCACCTCCCCCCTAACTCACCCCCACGACAGATCACCTCGCCCCTAACTCTCCCCCAAGACAGACCACCTCACCCCTAACTCACCCCCACGGACAGATCACCTCACCCCTAACTCACCCCCACAGACAGATCACAGACCAGTCATGAATAGACCAGACCTCCCCCTATCTCCCCTCCTCTTCTGACCTTGCCTCCCCCTCCTCACCCCCCAGTGAGACCAAAGACCAGACCAGAGGAGACATGAAGATTTCCCCTCACTTCTTCCTTGGGGCTGAGAGAGAACGGTATGGGGATGGAGGGAGAAAGTGAGAGAGAGCGAGAGCAGGAGGTAGAGAAAGAGGGAGAGCGAGTGAGACAGACCCGGAGGAAGAGAGAGAGCGGGAAAGTGCGAACGAGATCAAGAGAGGATGGATGGAAAGAAATGTTCCTCTTTCACCAGATTAAATATTTGGGTTTATCTTCTTACTGTATTTCAATGTACTAAGATACTGTAGGAAGTGTGTGTGTGTGTGTGTGTGTGTGTGTGTGTGTGTGTGTGTGTGTGTGGATAGGGATGGAGAGTTACAGACAGAGCCTTGTAGTGAAGAGAGTTTGGCCGTTGAGGTTTGAGCCGAAAAGCATCGTAATGTTCTCAGATGATGTCATAAGTCTATGGCAGACATGTTGACGGTATCCTTAACCAAGTTCACTAGTATAACCAACATAACTGACAAAATCACTAGTATAACCAACATAACTGACAGTATCACTAGTATAACCAACATAACTGACAGAATCACTTGTATAACTAACATAACTGACAGAATCACTAGTATAACCAACATAACTGACAGAATCACTAGTATAACTAACATAACTGACAGAATCACTAGTATAACTAACATAACTGACAGAATCACTAGTATAACTAACATAACTGACAGAATCACTAGTATAACTGATAGAATCACTAGTATAACCAACATAACTGACAGAATCACTAGTATAACTAACATAACTGACAGAATCACTAGTATAACCAACATAACTGACAGAATCACTAGTATAACTAACATAACTGACATAATCACTAGTATAACTAACATAACTGACAGAATCACTAGTATAACTAACATAACTGACAGAATCACTAGTATAACCAACATAACTGACAGAATCACTAGTATAACTGATAGAATCACTAGTATAACTAACATAACTGACAGAATCACTAGTATAACTAACATAACTGACAGAATCACTATAACTAATATAACTAGTCCCAACTCTAAATCCCACCCAGCTAATGTAGAGTAGGCTCAGACCAATCTCTCTGACATCCCAGAAAACTTTCAACGTTCAACTGTTATATAAAAAAAGGAGTGTCTCAGAGACAAACACTCATCTTCTGAACTACCAGACTACCTGACTGAAGTACTACCAGACTACCTGACTGAAGTACTACCAGACTACCTGACTGAAGTACTACCAGACTGAAGTACTACCAGACTGAAGTACTACCAGACTGAAGTACTACTAGACTGAAGTACTACCAGACTATCTGATTGAAGTACTACCAGACTGAAGTACTACCAGACTATCTGACTGAAGTACTATTCTAGAAGAGTATTAGAGAAGTATTCACTAGCAAAGCTAAATGATTCTGAGAGGGAAATCCTTCACTTTTTCAGAGACTTTTATGTCGGGTCAACGGTCTGTTTTTATGTCGGGTTATAACAGTCTGTTTGTATGTCTGGTTATAACAGTATTTTTGTATGTCTGGTTATAACAGTATTTTTGTATGTCTGGTTATAACAGTATTTTTGTATGTATGGTTATAACAGTATTTTTGTATGTATGGTAATGTGATGCTAAAGCAAAATTACTTTCCTTGAATTCCTTTCTGCTTATTCGGCTGGCATTTATGTCCAACTTCCTCTTTCAGATGGGACTGAGTGTTCGTGGCCTGTGCCTCTGCCTTTGTGTTCAAGATTCTCATGATACTGAGTCTGTGATTCCAGAAGGGGGCAGTATATAACAGAGCATGAAACAGTTATCCCTCTTCATTGGCCCAGTTGTGACTGAATGCATGTGGAACCTCATACTTTCCTATTTCTCTCATATCCTGTAGTTGTCCCTACTGTAGTTCCCCCTACTGTAGTACCCCCTACTGTAGTTCTCCCCTACTGTAGTTCCCCCCTACTGTAGTTCTCCCCTACTGTAGTTCCCCCCTACTGTAGTTCTCCCCTACTGTAGTTCCCCCTACTGTAGTACCCCCTACTGTAGTTCTCCCCTACTGTAGTTCTCCCCTACTGTAGTTCTCCCCTACTGTAGTTCCCCCCTACTGTAGTTCCCCCTACTGTAGTTCTCCCCTACTGTAGCTCCCCCCTACTGTAGTTCCCCCTACTGTAGTTCCCCCCTACTGTAGTTCCCCCCTACTGTAGTTCCCCCCCTACTGTAGTTCTCCCCTACTGTAGTTCCCCCTACTGTAGTTGTCCCCTACTGTAGTTCCCCCTACTGTAGTTCTCCCCTACTGTAGTTCCCCCTACTGTAGTTCCCCCCCCTACTGTAGTTCTCCCCTACTGTAGTTCCCCCTACTGTAGTTTCCCCCCTACTGTAGTTCCCCCTACTGTAGTTCTCCCCTACTGTAGTTCCCCCTACTGTAGTTGTCCCCTACTGTAGTTCCCCCCTACTGTAGTTTCCCCTACTGTAGTTCCCCTACTGTAGTCCCCCCCTACTGTAGTTCCCCCCTACTGTAGTTCTCCCTACTGTAGTTCTCCCCTACTGTAGTTCCCCCTACTATAGTTCTCCCCTACTGTAGTTCCCCCCCTACTGTAGTTCTCCCTACTGTAGTTCTCCCCTACTGTAGTTCCCCCCTACTGTAGTTCCCCCTACTGTAGTTCCCCCCTACTGTAGTTCCCCCTACTGTAGTTCCCCCTACTGTAGTTCTGGCCCTACTGTAGTTCCCCCTACTGTAGTTCCCCCCCTACTGTAGTTCTCCCTACTGTAGTTCTCCCCTACTGTAGTTCCCCCCTACTGTAGTTCTCCCCTACTGTAGTTCCCCCTACTGTAGTTCTCCCCTACTGTAGTTCCCCCTACTGTAGTTCTCCCCTACTGTAGTTCCCCCTACTGTAGTTCCCCCTACTGTAGTTCCCCCCTACTGTAGTTCCCCCCTACTGTAGTTGTCCCTACTGTAGTTGTCCCCTACTGCAGTTCCCCCCTACTGTAGTTCGCCCCTACTGTAGTTTCCCCCTACTGTAGTTCCCCCTACTGTAGTTGTCCCCTACTGTAGTTCTCCACTACTGTTGTTCTCCTATATTGTAGTTGTCCCCTACTGTAGTTCTCCCCTACTGTAGTTCTCCACTACTGTAGTTCTCCACTACTGTAGTTGTCCCCTACTGTAGTTCTCCACTACTGTAGTTCTCCACTACTGTAGTTGTCCCCTACTGTAGTTCTCCCCTACTGTAGTTATCCACTACCGTAGTTGTCCCCTACTGTAGTTCTCCACTACTGTAGTTGTCCCCTACTGTAGTTGTCCCCTACTGTAGTTCTCCACTACTGTAGTTGTCCCCTACTGTAGTTCTCCACTACTGTAGTTGTCCCCTACTGTAGTTCTCCACTACTGTAGTTGTCCCCTACTGTAGTTCTCCACTACTGTAGTTGTCCCCTACTGTAGTTCTCCACTACTGTAGTTGTCCCCTACTGTAGTTCTCCACTACTGTAGTTGTCCCCTACTGTAGTTCTCCCCTACTGTAGTTGTCCCCTACTGTAGTTGTCCCCTACTGCAGTTGTCCCCCTACTGTAGTTGTCCCCTACTGTAGTTCGCCACTACTGTAATTGTCCCCTACTGTAGTTCTCCACTACTGTAGTTGTCCCCTACTGTAGTTCTCCACTACTGTAGTTGTCCCCTACTGTAGTTCTCCACTACTGTAGTTGTCCCCTACTGTAGTTGTCCCCTACTGTAGTTGTCCCCTACTGCAGTTGTCCCCCTACTGTAGTTGTCCCCTACTGTAGTTCTCCCATACTGTAGTTGTCCCCTACTGTAGTTGTCCCCTACTGTAGTTGTCCCCTACTGTAGTTGTCCCCTACTGTAGTTCCGAACCCTTACTGTAGTTTTCCCTATCATAGATCTGCCCAACTGTAGTTCCCCCTACTGTAGTTCCCCCTACTGTAGTTCTCCTATACTGTAGTTCTCCACTACTGTAGTTGTCCCCTACTGTAGTTCAAGCCGATCTGTGGTGCATTTATTAACCCTCTGAGTCTGTAGTGTCTACCAATCATACAAACTAAGCCTCTGAATGTGCCGCAGGGTGCAGTTCTGACACCTGTCTGTAAGGAATGCTGATCACTGACTGCTGTGACTGCAGTTTCTGTGTATGCCCCTGTGTTAATACAAGAGTGTGAACTATTTATTTATTTAACCTTTGTTTAACTAGGCAAGTCAGTTAAGAATAAATTCTTATTTACAATGACGGCCTACCAAAAGGCAAAAGGCCTCCTGTGGGGAGAGGGACTGGGATTAAAAACAAAACATGTAGAAAATATAAGTACAGGACAAACACACATCACGACAAGAGAGACAACACTACATAAAGAGAGACAAAACAACACTACATAAAGAGAGACAACACAACACTACATAAAGAGAGACAACACAACAATACATAGAGACACAACACTACATAAAGAGAGACAACACAACACTACATAAAGAGAGACAACACAACACTACATAAAGAGAGACAACACAACACTACATAGAGAGACAACACAACACGACATAAAGAGAGACAACACAACACGACATAAAGAGAGACAACACAACACTACAAAAGAGAGACAACACAACACTACATAAAGAGAGACAACACAACACTACATAAAGATAGACAACACAACACGACATAAAGAGAGACAACACAACACTACAAAGAGAGACAACACAACACTACATAGAGAGACAACACTACATAAAGAGAGACAACACTACATAAAGAGAGACAACACAACACTACATAAAGAGAGACAACACAACACTACATAAAGAGAGACGACACAACACGACATAGAGAGAGACAACACAACACTACATAAAGAGATACAACACTACATAAAGAGAGACAACACTACATAAAGAGAGACAACACAATGCTACATAAAGAGAGACAACACAACACTACATAAAGAGAGACAGCACAACACTACATAAAGAGATACAACACTACACTACATAAAGAGAGACAACACAATATATAATATAATAATATATCCCATTTAGCAGACGCTTTTGTCCAAAGCGACTTACAAGTCGGCTGGGGCCACTACTTTTTTACATATGGGTGGTCCCAGCGGGAATCGAACCCACGACGCTTGGCGTTGCAAGCGCCATGCTCTACCGACTGAGCCACACAGGACCACACAGGACACAACACTACATAAAGAGAGACAACACTACATAACGAGAGACAACACAACACTACATAACGAGAGACAACACAACGCTACATAAAGAGTCAACACAACTTAAAGAGAGACAACACAACACTACATAAGAGACGACACATGGTAGCAACACAACATAACAACAACATGGTAGCAGCACAACATGGTAGCAACACAACATAACAACAACACGGTAGCA